>NC_092872.1:219484139-219784139 GCF_028372415.1 Notamacropus eugenii | reverse complement strand
AGAGAACTCACATGTGTGTGGCTATGTGACACTTCACTAAGTCTAAATTAAAGAATGCAGAATCAAACTGAGACCAGTTCTGCCCCTCCCCCTAGAAGTACTCAGGGAAGATACTGAGGCCAGTGAATTGTGAAATTGCACAGCAGTGGAAGAGGCAGAAATAGCTTTTAGGTCTAATGAAACCACACTGAAAAAGGAAGGAGTCAGAAACTGAACAATAGGGAAGCAAAAGGAAGGGGGGATAAAATTACTAAAAAACAAATCATAGGAGGAAGAAAACTTAATTACACCTTTAGTGTAAGCAAATAAACCAACAGGGAAAATATGGAATGAAAATAAAGTTAATATAACCCCAAAATCAGGTAAAAGAACCCAGGTATCTAAATCTAAGTATTTCAAGATGAAGGAAAATTAATTAGCATCTGATGAGATGGAGAATTCTGTTTATTCTTAAGAGAGTATAGCAGCATAGCAGGGCATTCCTGAATGGTTAAAAAGAGAAGTAGGAATTAAGAAATATAATTTTATTCTGAATAGCACAAAAAAATGGCAGAATAGAAAAACTTGAACCCAAGGTGTCAAGTTTTACCAAAGGAAAAAAAATAGAACAACAAAAGAGAGGAGAAATGTAAATCCACAGAAGTAAAGGACAATTTGGAAGAAGAGAAGGAGAAAGTAATAATCTTAAAAGGATATATAATCTTCATACAAGCAAACTGTACTGCTCTGAAAGACAGGATGCATAAAGATAATCTAAGGATTATAAGTCTCCCAAAAGAACATGACAAGTCAAAAAACCTGGAATGTCTATGTGTTTCTGCAGCCCTTTCACTCTCAAACACCTCTCCACCACACCAGCCTCCTCCCTCCATTGGTGAGCTCCTGCCAAAATCTCCCTTTTAGGGAGGAGCCCAAGCTGGCTATCCATCATTCCCCTCCAGATTCTGCTGACTTTTAAGACTCAAACACTATTCACTCATTGGTGTTCATCCCACCCTACCACCTGATATTCAGGCCCCTTTTATGTGTGGGTTAAATGTAAGCTTCATGAGGGAAGGGACCTTATTTCTTCCTTTTGTTTGTATTTGTATCTCCACTTCTTAGCACAGTACTAGACACATAATAAGCACTTATTATAAATACTTGCTGCCTTTGCCTTGTTTTATTATCTAATTTTATTATCTAATGAGGAATGAGATTTAGAAAATTACCACTTGTCAGGAAATCTGAGATAGTAACTAACCAATTAGGGAGTGATTTTGGTCACCAAGATTTAATCCATTCCATTTAAGCTCAGAATTTAAGGTGCTAGGCTATTGGTTACATACATGGTGGAAGAGAAAGAGAGTAAGTATTTATATAGCACATACTGTGTGTCAGGCACTTTGCTAAGTGCTTTTTAAAATTAAATATTATCTCATTTAATTCTCACAATAACTCTGCAAGGTAGGTACTATTATTATTCCATGTAGAGGAAAGTGAGGTTAAGTCACTTGCTCAGGGTCACATAACTAGTGAGTATCTGAGGCTGGATTTGAATTCAGTTTTTCCTGACTCCAGGCTCAATGCTCTAACCACTGCACCACCAGCTGTTTCACACAGAAGGAAACCACAATGACTTGATTGGGGTTTAGTAAGCCATAAGCAAGAAGTCAGTTAAGAAAAGATTCAAATCTCTAAGAAGGGTGTAGTGTCCAAAATACATAGGGAACTGATATAAATATTTAAGATCAAGACTCAATCCCCAAGAGAAATGTTGTCAAAGGATATGAACAAAGAGTTCTCAAAAGAAATGTTACAAACTATAAACAGCCATATTAAAACGTATTACAAATCATTAACTAGAGAAGTGCAAATCAAAATAGTTGTAAGATTTCATTTGCCCAACAAATTGACAAAAATTTTAAAATATAGGAGTAATCAATGTTGAAAGTATTGGTGGAGCTATGAATTGATTCAACCATTTTGGAAATCAGCTATAAATTATGCAAATTAAGTGATTAAACTGTCCATACCATTTGACTCAGGTATTCTTCTGCTAGGTATATGTCCTCAAGGAAGGTAATGGAAAATAAAAGGAAGCGCTCATATACACCAAAATATTTATAATAATATTTTTATATTTAAAAAAAGGCAGTAATCAAGCAGATGACCATCAGTTGGGAAATGGATAAAAATATACGAATATAGTAGAATATTATTGTGCTATATGAAGCAATTGATGGTATTACAGAGAAATAGGGGAAGATTCATGTAAATGAATGCAAAATCAAATAGAATTAAGAAAATTATACACATAATGAATACAAAATATGAATGAAAGAAAGAAAATACAATGGGACATGTTCTAAGTGAAAGGAACACAATAAATTGGAACATTTTGCAAATCTAATAATCAAGACTGAGCCCACTGAAAAGATGAGAAAATGCACTTTCCTCTCTTCTTTTCCAAGGTGGGAGACTATGGTTATGGATCATTACACATATGGTCAGAGATGGTTAATGTCTTCATTCATTTGATTGAAGTGATTTTCTTTTTCTTCTTTTTTACTATTCATTATAAGACTCTCTGGAAATTAAGACGTGTATTCATCCTTCATTGCCAAAGAAGAGCATACCATCAGAGAAATGATGACATGACTTGCACTTGACTTTGTTTTGAGTGAGGGAGGGCTGTGCAGGTCACCAGTCTCACTTCTCCTCCAGAGCCATCTGAATGCAGTGACTAGATATTCATCAGGATGACTGGAGATGACCCAGGATTAAGTGAGTTACCCAAGGTCACACAGCTAGTGAGTGTCAAGTGTCTGAGGTGAGATTTGAACTCAGGTCCTCCTGACTCCTGCTCTAGCACTCTATCCACTGCACCACCTAACAGGAGACCAAGTATTCAAAGAGAGAAAGTGGGAGTTAGGGACAGAGAAAGTGGTGGAAAAGAGAGAGACAGATACAGACAGAGACATCACATAGAGAGATGTTTGGTTTCGTGGAGGTCAGCAAATCATGAAAGAAAGACTGTGTTTTTTATTTTCCTAAAACTTCCTTGCCTGGAATTCTGACTCCTTGGGCCAGTTGGATGGTTTGAACCCAAAATGCTTAAGACTTCATCATTTCACTGGGCGTACCAAAAGAGTTAAAAAAAAGGGGGGGGGGGAGAAAATCCTTTGCATACACAAATATTTATAGCAGCTCTTTGTGCGGTGGCAAAAAACTGGAAACCAAGGGGATGTGCATCAGTTGAGGAATGATTGAATAAGTCATGGTATATGGATGTATTGTACTATAAGAAACGAGGAGGTAGATGATTAAAAAAAGAAATAGAAAGACATATGTGAACTGTATGCAGAGTGAAATAAGAAGCAGAAAAATAATTTATGCTATCATATATTATCATATATTGTAAAAATAAATTATAAACTGATAAGATTGAAATGAGATAAACCAAGAGAACAATTTATATGATGGCAGCAACATTGTAAAAACAAACAATTTTGAAAGCTGTAAGAACTAGAATAGATCTATGGATCATTCATGATTCCAGAGGACCACTAGTAAAACATGCTATCCATAACAGAGAAGTGATGGATTTAGGTTGGGGGATTATACATACATAAACATACATACATACATACATACATACATGTGTGTATATGTATGTATGTACACTTTTATGGTATATAGCCATTAAGGGAACTTGTTTTGCTTAACTACATATTTGTTGCAGGACATTTGTTTGGAGGTAGGGAAAAGAGGGGGGAGAACAGATCTCTCTAATTTGTTTAAAATCAAGGGAGAGGGTGATACAGATGAGAAATCTTGCATTAAATTTCAGAAGAAGTCACTGTATTAGTTTTATTTAATGGTTTTTACTTTATTACAACACATCTCTCAGGAAATGGGAGTCATCTATAAATGTTTGTAATATAAAAACAAAAAACATCAATAGAACTTTTAAAAAATGTAGGGAGGAGGGAATAGCCACCGATTTCATCTAGGCAGACAAATCAAGAGATGTGTTAGAGAGGTGCATGGAAGACCAGGAATATGGCTGCAGAAAAAGCAACTCTACCCCACAAATAGGAGGCCATACCTAGAGTCTTGGAAGGAGGAACTGAGTTCGTCTGATGCCAGTGCTAAGAAGCAGCTGACCAATATATGGAAGAAGTACGTGGGAAAGGTTATGAACTCAACAACAAAAACACACATATAAGGCATCTACACTAGGGATCCCAAGGTGAACATGTTGGAACTGATGACATATCACAAGTGAATTCCATTAATAAATACCTATACCTTGAGTCCCTTCCCCAGACCACAAGGAAAGACCTGCATCAATAAGACCAGTAACTACTCTTGGCTTTCATTAATCATGGGGAGCACAACGACTGATCAAGCCAACCAAACTCCTAAGGGGGCACAGAAAACATTAATGGAAGAATAGGAAGATCTCAAATTAGGAAGGTCAAATAGGAAGATCTCTGACACAATGGCCTTTTCTATACTTCAATAGAAAACTTTGCCTCTCCCATGTTCCACATTTCTCTTCTCCATACTTTGCTACTACAGGATGAGGGTTGGGAGGAAATGGGGGAAATTTTCTTGTCAGTCGCCCTATGCAGTTGATTCCCATACTCAGTCTGAAAGCAGTCTCCAGTCCAGAGTGAAAAGTCATGCAGGTGCTTCCATGGCAATGGAACACATACCACATGTCTTCCCATAAGCAATTCTGGCTTCTGGATTCTTATTCACAAACTATGTTTTATTGTATGCTGTGTTCTTTTGTTTTTTGTAACTCAAAGCCCAGTAATTTCCACCACAGGCAATCTTTTATCTTCTACTGGCACACACCCCTTTCTCTCTTCCTCCTTCCTCATTCTTTTCCAAGTCTTATATAACTACCTCAGATACTAAGTTCTCTCTCCCTCTCTCTCCTCTCTCTGTCTCTCTCTCTCTCTGTCTTCTCTCTCTCTCTCCCCTCCCCCTTTTCTAGCTACCCTCTTACCCTTCTTCCAAGGTACTCTTGGCATATAGAGTATATTTCAACCTGGAAAAAACTTCAGCTGTGAAAGGTCAAAGATTCCCACTGCATCCAGAACCATTTCCAGTCATCCTGATCTATATCTTGCCAGTGAACCCAGAAGGCTCAGGAGGAGAAAGTGAGGCTGGTGACTTTGTACAGCCTTGCCTCACTTAAATCCAATTCACTTGCAAGTCAAGATATCACTTTACTATATCCCTGGTTCTCTTTGAGAACTAAGGACAAATAACAATGTTTCGTTACAGAATAGCAAAATGTTAGCACTATAAAGTATCAGGGAGATTATCTAGTGCAATCCCCTAGATAAGAAACTGAGACCTAGACAGATGAAGTCTTTTACTCTTAGTTACACAATTAATAAGTGACTTGAATGTAGGTCTCTTGGTTTTGGGTCCTGTGCTCTTTTACTCTGTGCATGACACTTTCTCCAAGAAAAGTTCTATGTTGCTTTAGCAATAATCATTTATGAAAAATTTATACCCTGTAGGCTTTAAACAAAAAGACATCCATGAAAAAGTTAAAGCTGTTGGTTAGCTTTTTTTGTAATTGCTTGCCAGAGGTAATTCATTTAAAAAGAAGAAAAACTTAGAACCAAATAACTGCAGCTATATATGTGTGTGCATAAGTAGATGTAGATGTAGATGTATATATGTGCATATATACTTATAAGTATGAGAGAAAAAAACCCAGCAAATTGTATTCAAATCTTCTGTTTTCCTTTTATGCTCAGCCCTTGAAACAATTCAAACTTCAGCTTCTAACCTCACTTTTCAGTGTTCTTTGCCAAGTGTTTTGGTGACAGCTTCCTGCTTTCTAAATAAATCCATGTCACAGTAATTTATTGTATCACAAAATTAAATCGTTTTTATGCACTATGACCTAATATAGCGTATAAGCCTTAAAGTCAAAAGGCCTGCTTTTATGTCCTGCCTATAAACACAAACTAGCTGTGACCATGAGTTAACAAGGATAACTCTGACTGTAAAGAGAATGCAAACTTGAAAGGATTTCATGTCTGTCCTGGTATCCCCAGAGTCTAGCACAATGTCTTTCCTGAAGTAAGCTCTTAAAGATTTGTTCATTTATTGATTGACTGATCAATCAGAAGAGTGGTTAATCTGTATCTTAAATAATAGTAGCCATATTTATAGGGTGCTTTAAAGTTTGTAAAACGCTTTACATATTTTATCTCTATTGAATTTCTCAACAACCGACTGAGGTAGGTGCTATTATTATCCCTGTGTGGGGGAGAAAGCTTGAACCCCCCCCCCCCCACTCAAATTGACTGCTCAGAGGTGTCTCAAGATAAAAACAGAAAATCTCCTTTATTCAGTTCTCAGGAGAAACCAGGCAGTCCCTTCACCAGTAAAGCTGGAGTAGGGAGGTGCCTTACAGAAGCAGAATGGCAATTTATAGACCCTGACTTGGAAATCCCCCTCCCACCATTATTCTCATTGGCTGAGAAGCCTGGTCTTCCATTCTAGATGGGAAATCTAACCAATCCCTTTGGAAATTCGGTTCAAATTTCCCCACTTCTGGAAGGTACAAAGCCCATGAAAATACGTGTCATTATATGCAAATTAGGCATTGAAAACATATGCAAATGAAGCATTGATGACTCATGCAAATTGGGCATTGAGAACTTATGCAAATCAGGTGGACCTGTGTGAGGACTGCAGTCTGTGTGCACATATGCAAATTAGGTATTGAGGAGTTAGTGAGTCATATCCAATCACTGATCCTAATGCACCGTATAGCCTTATATGGAAATCACCTGACTCTGGAGGAATGGAAACCTGGGCCTAAGGTCTCTTCCACTCCAGGGAGAAGACTCCATATTGTGGAGAAGTCTTGTCTAAATCTGTTCCCATTCATCCCTATTTTACAGATGAGGAAACTGAGTCTGAGAGAAGTCAAGTCATTTGCTGAGGGTCATTCATCTAGTAAGTGTTTGAGTGGGATTAAACCAGACTCTCAGTAAAGGGAATTTCCTCATCAAGATTTCCTCAAAAGTATAAAATTCCAGGCCTAGAAAAAAAATTTTTTTAACACCTTTGATCCTTTGATGGTTTGATAGTTTCATGAATGAGGCTATTGTATTCATGCCCACAGAATGCAACAGCATCTCATCTTGTTAAGTTCAATATAAAATGGAGAGTTAAAGGATCTGCTTTCAGTTCCTGAATGTGCTGCTTACTACATGTGTGATTTTGAGCAATTCATTTCTACCCTTTAGGTCTCAGTTTCCTCATTTGAAAAACAAAGTTCAGTGATAGAAATCATAAATCTTTAGTTGTTTTCATCCATCTCCTTCCATAGGCTCCATAGAAGATCAAAACAACACCCTTAGCAAATTGTTAGAGGGTAAAAAAAAGTTAACTCCATTTTTTCCCAGTACTGAATATACAGAACATCCAGCTAATTAACTGAATCCATCCCATCTCATCTGGTTGAACTGACACCTTGCAGACAACACACTTTAGAATTATAATTCCAAGTTTCTTAATTTTTTCTAATCTAGACTTATGATTCCATTGTTATAAGAAATGCCCTTGACATGTACAAATCCATCAGACCCTTTAAACTTATAGCCTTAAAAAATTTGATGAGGGAGAGGAAGGAAGGGGACACAGACAGTTTATGGGAGGGGCAGGACTACAGATTTAGAGATAGACACGATTTAGCCCAACCCTCCCTCCAATTTGCATATGCAACTACCACACCCCAGGGATGTTAAGTGACTTGCCCAGGATAATATAATGCCTAGTGTCAAAAACAGAATTTGAACCCAGATCTTCTGACTCCATTTCCAGTGCTCTTTCTACTACACCACACTTTCCCTCAATCCCAGAGCCACTTCATGTTTAATCACTTTCTCTACGTGGGAAACTACCCCTGAATCATAATATTTTTCTAAATAGTCATTTCAGAAGTAAGCCCCTAAAATACCCGGGAAGAAAGAAAGAAAAATGCTATTCCCGATCATGGAGCTGGGTGGTGGGATGGGAGAAGTTAGGGAGAAAACTCAACAGTTCTGCTCCTTAGATTCACTGAAAAACACTTTTCATAGCTGAAAAGCAGAGGAGTGAAAGGAGTTACCTCTGTTCATTTGCCAAACACTGCCTCCAAATGTCTCAGGAATCTTTATCCTAGGTCTTCATCATCCTCCCAGGCTTCCCAATGGTGAGCAAAGATTTGTTTCCTTTTGGGTTTTTTTTTCCCTCTTTCTCTGCTGTTGCTGTTACTGCTGCTTTTGTTTATGGCTTGTTACTAAGAGCTCGCAGGGGGCTGGCAAATGGCTAGAAGAGTCTACAATTACTTCCTCGACTCTTACTATGTCACAGTTTGATGTTCCTGCTCTGCTTTCAAGAATTAACTTTTTAGCAGCCTGCTGCCAGGGAGTCTAGGGTACAACCCATGGGTAAGAACTCAATTGGATTACTAGATGCCTAAGACATCAGATTGAAAGCTAAGTAATGGGCTTTTGCACTGAGGTCACTTTCAAGCCACAGCCCAATCAAGAGAGGCTGCCTGGCAAGGGACCAATGGACCATCCCATAAGTAGTCTTAGTTTTTCTTAGCTAGGAAATCCCCCACACCCTCTAACAGAGATGAAGATTTTGAATCTGTTCGTTGATAAAGAAAGACAGCAGTGTGAAACTGAAACAATTTCTTAAAACTTTGGGCTAAAATAGGCAGGAAAAATAGGAAGTACTAGCTGAGCTGCTAAGGAAAAGGTAGCTAGTAGAGGATGAAGAGAGAGAAGACTATTTCTTTGGATCTTTGGGACAGAGAACCTAGCATAGAATATATTTGAATGTAGTCCTACTTCAACGAAGACCAAGAACAGATACTATGAAATTGTTAAGTCAACAGAAGTTTCAAACCGTGCAAGTCTCTCTTTTTCCTATATCAATGACTCTTTTGGGGGAAGTTTCTTCTTGGTTTGGCAGTATAATTTGGAAACTGGCCCCAAAAAAGACCCCAAGTCTGGGAGCATGGAAAAAGAGACCCATGTGGATATTCGGGGAGCCCACTTCTGGGAGATGATGAAACAGTTTAATAAAACATATATGTGAGCCCCATGTGTATCAAAAAACTACAATTCTCTTCTTAATTTCTTTTTCTGATTGCGGCTTTTTGCTTTTAAATCAGTTATTTCCCATTGAATCCTCCATGATAACCGAAGAAAAAGATTAAAGGTGAAACCATCACACAGTATCTGTATCTGTTAGTAAAAACATTTTACATCCATCTAGTCTCCTTTCCTATCCTTCACCCTTAATCACATACATACACCATTGTCACACTAATGAAGAGGGAGGTGTTTTACATGATCAGTTCTAGGAAAGAGATTGTTCATTAAAATTCATCACAGTCCAACCACCTTCGAGTGTTATCATTTACATTATTTTTTTTAATGCGCTCCTGCTTTCTATACTTTGCACCACTTCATTCAAGTCTTCCCTACTTCTCTGGATTTCTCATATGGGTTGCTTCTTACATACATCATTGCCTTCGTATGCCACAATTTGTTCAGTCATTGTCCAATTGATAGTCACTCATTTGGTTTCCAGTTTTGTTTCCCTGCCATCATAAAGACTGTTGTCATTAGTATTTTGGAGTATATAGGTCCTTTGTTTCTGGTATCAATAGTTATGAACAAGTTAATAATTTTATCATATAATTCAAAATTGTTTCACAATTATTGAACTAATTATTAGCTCTATGAACAATGCTTCCCTTTTCCCATAGTCACTCCAGTGTTGATTATTTCCATTTTTAAATCATCCTTGTCAATTTTCTGGGTGTGAGGTGAAACCTTAGCATTTATTTCATTTAAATTTATCTTTTTATTAGTTATTTGAAATCTTATCATAAGGCTATCAATCATTCCCTTTTCTTTTTCCTCTAAATAAATGACATACATTCTAAAATATTCACAAATTTGAAAAGAATGAAATCTAGATTAATGAAGATTTCTACATTTAAATATATAGAGTGGCAGCATGTTATAGTAGATAGTGGCTGATGTTGGAACATGAAAGATTTGTATTCCTCTCCCACTTCTAATATAAACTGGCTACCTGAGCCAGGCTCAGTTAACTTTGCAGCACCCTGGGAAATTCTTTTAGAATACGAATTATAGAGTAGTTGTTTCCCCTCATAGAGATATCCCTCCACCAATTAAATAAAAAGTTTAGACCAAAAAATAAAATAAAAATACTTAGAATGCTTCGTAGCCTTAAAATTGTATCATTTAAATGGAATATCAATGTAGCTACTGTCTAGAACTATGCGGTTCACAATCATCCTCTTAGACTTTTGTCCATTGCCTCCTGTAAATCCAGCATAGTGGGGTCACCCTTCATATAAGATCTCTTCCTACCCTGTGGCTCCCAATGAAGCTTGTAGGCTATCCCTCAGTCAGTACTTGCTCCTAACACATCACTCCCCTATTCTTTTCTCCATCCATGTCTCTGATGGCATCCTTTATGCTGTTTTTCCTGTGGAAATAAAGTATCCCATCAATCAATCAAACAATAAGAATTATCAAACACCTAATACGTGCAGGCAACGCACCAGGTGTTGGTGATACAAAGGCAAAAAGAAACAGTCAATTTTATTTCTTTGAGAAGCTAATCATCTTCTAATCATCATGAATTTAGAATTGGAATGGTTTGTCCAGCCCACTTTTCTCATTTTACAGTTGAGTTAACTGAGACACCTAGAGAGTAAATGACTCACTCAAAGTCACACAGGGAGTCAGTTGCAAATTCAGGATCTGAACCCAATTCTTCCAACTTTAAATCCAGAGTTGTATGAGTGTCCATTATTTTCTGTACCACATGACATGCTGCTTCATTTGTACTGTGTTCCAGCATGCTTGTGCCCACTATTGACTTCTTCATTGCCCTTTGGAGGAACCTTGGAATTAGAGTTATTTTATTTTATTTTTTGGAGGCAACTGGGAGTTGTGACTCACCCAGGGTCACACAGCTAGTGTCTGAGGCCAGATTTGAACTCAGGTCCTCCTAACTCCAGGGCTGGTACTTTATCTACTTAGCCACCTACCTGCCCCTATTTTATAAATCTTATGGAACCTCACAAAGGCTAAACAACATACTGTGGTCACACTGCTAATAAATGTTAAAGGCATGATTAGAATCCAGATTTTCCTAACCCTAAACCCAGGACTCTATTTATTATGCCATA
The DNA here is from genome assembly GCF_028372415.1 of Notamacropus eugenii. Taxonomy (NCBI): domain Eukaryota; kingdom Metazoa; phylum Chordata; class Mammalia; order Diprotodontia; family Macropodidae; genus Notamacropus; species Notamacropus eugenii. The sequence goes on along the minus strand of NC_092872.1, from coordinate 219,772,885 downwards.
CTGCTAATATAAATGACAATCATTTTGTCATCATCATCATCATCATCATCATCATTATCATCATCGTTAGTAATCTAGGTTTAGAATGACCATTGGATGCCATTTAGACAACAAGCCCATAACAGAAGTACCCTCCTCCCTCAGTAATACCACATCCTGATTGCAAGTGATACCTCTAGGAGAAAAGAAGTAACCTCCTATGTACTAGCTTTGCAAATTCAAACTTTTAAAATAAGGGGAAATTATGCAATGAAGCCCTCCTTCAGACCACATCTCTCTGCCTCTGCCATTATTTCTTTGCAACTAGTAACTCTTGTTTTTGCTATTCCCAAATCAAAAAGAAAAAATTTCACATGAGTCATTTGAAATGGAATATTGAGATTTAAGGGTTAATTCAGTCAGGAGAACTGTTCAGATCTGAGATAATCTCAGAGTTCTGGCTGCACCAGAGCAGCAAAGATGCAGCTAGTATTTATTGCTGCCAACTGAGGAACTATGAGACGGATGAGCAGTGCTCCGTCCCACTATCATCCATCATTGCCCAACCTACCCACTTATGCATGAGACATAGAAGAACCAAGGGGAAGACTCAAGGGAGGTAGACAAGAGCATAACCAGGAACAAGAGTTCAAGTTGATGAATTAAAGAATCAGGAAGCCAATCCAAAACAACGTAGACAAATACAGACCTTGAAAGCAGAGTCCAGGAAGCAAGGAAGACTGAGTCAACATTGCTATGAGGTTAGAACCCAGAAAAAATGCACTCAGAGTTATGGCTAAAGGGAGTTTTCTCCTGCTTGGGTTCTTGGTATTTGGTGACTCATTTTGATTGAGTATAACCAGGCGGCTGGCTTTCACTCTTTCTCCAGAAACTCACAGCCCTTACACTACTAAATACCTGGGTCTGGCATAGAATATCTCTCATCATAACATTTCACAGAAAATCTCAACAATTTCCTCTTTAGAGCTCTCAACTTGATTAATGAATCTTCTTTAATCCATAAATTATTCATGCTGATTTTGTCCTAAATTTACTCCAAATCCATTGTATTCTTTGAAATCAATAATTAGATATGAACATGGTATTTTTAACTACTACCTTGCCTTATCCCTGTGTTATTAGCAAAATTTATTTCTACTTGACCCTCTACTTTGATGCATCATGCCTCATGCATCCTTTACTATTCTGATCACCCTGTTATGTCTGATGTTAGTGAGGAAACCTTCTGCATGTCCATATTTTCTCCTAGGAAGGGAAGACAATAGAACTGAGCCCTAGGGGGAGGAAGGCAGGAGGCATAGCTGCTGAGCCAGGAGAGTCCTATAGCATTTTCACCTAGATCTAGTGGTGGCTGAGATTAGCCAGCATTTTTAAGCAGAGAAGAATAATGCAACCACGGCTAATGTTTGTTAAACCAATCCCCATAATTCTACTGATACAGAACAATTGAGTTCAAGGAAGGGGGGGGAAAGGAAACAGGCAGCTAAGACTATCTGTTGCAGGTGCCATTTTTTTTGAGGTAGCATGAGGCACTACAGTGATGTCCAATAGAAATGGGAGGCACTAAGTCATACCTAAGGATCCTGGTGGTATACATACAGACTTAGAAAACCATGCATTCATATTATTGGTTTTGTTGTATTAATTTTCTATTTCATTAAGTATTTCTCGGTTGCATTTCAATCTGGTTTCTGTATCACTGGAGTGTCGAGGGCATGTGTAGCTGCAGGAGGTGTGTTTGACATCTCTGCTGTAGTATAGAGAGTGCTACTCTTGAAATCTGAAAGACCTGGGTTCCAATTCTGCCTCAGTCACTAGCTATGTGACTCTAGACAAGTCATTTACCTTTATGCACCTTTGTTTCCTCATCTTTAAAATGAAGGGGAGGGATTGTGCCCTGTGGCCTCTAATGTTCCTTCTAACTCTAAATTTATTATCCTGTGCAAAATCACTGAGTCCAAGACATCTTCCCTGTCATGTATATGTCAGATTTGTGGTAGTGGTGGTGATTGCAGTTGTTTATTTTCATTTTATGGAGAGAGGTGAGTTTGTTGCTTGTTTGTTTGTTTTAATTTGTGTCTTTGATTAGTTGTTTTTCTCATATTCTGGGAAGTTACACATGAAAACATGCACTGCATGTTTTCCTAGAGCAGTAACTCTTAACTTTTTTTCTGCATATTTGGCAGTCTGGTGAAGCCTGTGCACCTATATTTAGAATAATATTTTTCAATGCATAAAATAAAATATGTATAATTATGAAAGAAACCAATTCTACTAAAATACTATTATTGAAATATTAAAAAAAACAAATTCACAGACTCCTGCCTGCTCCAGAGGTTATCTCCTGTGATTATGACCATACTCCCAAGTTACTCTAGGATCTAAGATATAAAACAACACCAGTAGCATCAGTCTGTGATGAACACTTGCCTTCTGGCATTGCCCTTTTCACATAAGGCATGCACAGTAGGAACGAAGGTTCCTATCAGCAGGTGTAGAAAACTGTCCGTGAAAGTGGAGGTGTTTGTCTTCAAACCTCCTTGTCCTCCCATCTGAGTTCATTTTTCCCTTTCCATACCTACTCACTTCTTCCCCACAACCACAGAGGACCCTTAGGCTGCATCCTCAAATACAAATATCACAGCCACACAATGGTACTAGGGGGATTTTTGTCCTATTAAATGCTATGACAAAAACTAGCAGACTGATAGATTTCTCATGACCTGTTCTTTCAGTGCAGGAGAAGAAGTAGGTCCCATGAGCCTCCTAGGAAGGTGATCTCGACCACTCACAAATCTCACTTTGACTGCCAGATATTTTGTCACCAAATTTTGAAGTTGGAAGGTATCTTAGAGGATTTTTGATCCCTTTTATTTTATACTCGAGAAATTTGAGCTCCAAGGAAGTTATGGGATTTGTTTCACCAGTTAGCGACAGAGCAAGGATTTGAACTTGAGTCTCCTGACTCCACACTCAGGACCTTCTCTACTGTATGCCATTAATGATTATTTGTGTCAGCAAGTTACTGAGGATGTTCAGTCATTTCCAACTCTTCATGATCCCATTTGGCAAAGACAAAGATTTCTTGACAAAGATATTGGAGTGGTTTGCATTTCCTTCTCCAGCTCATTTTACTGAAGAGGAAACCAGTCATGCAGGGTTAAGTGACTTGCTCAGAGTTACACAACTAGTAACTATCTGAGGCCAGACTGAACTCAGGAAGATGAGTCTTCCTAACCACAGGTCTAGCACTCTATGCACTCTGCTATCCCACTGTCCTGTGCCAACAAGTATCTTTCATCAAAATCAAAGTACACCTGGAAGGGGTCATACATCAAGTATGCAATTAATCATTCACAGTTAAGTATGAATTTCTTTAGCTAGAAACCATTTTCAACAGCTTGCAGCTATACTGTGAATTGTAGGTGAGGTATAAACAGAAGAAAGTATAGTTTTGGAGTTTGGGCAACTGTTTAGGATAAGCCTGGACAGTATTCCATAGTGATAGTTCTTGAAATACAGTTTAATAGACAGTTTTTAAGTACCTACTATGTGCTGAGGACGCAAATAAGGCAAAAGAAAGACTGTATCTGCCTTCAAAGAGTTTACAATCTAAGGGGTGACAAAAGGAAGTTGAAAATGGGGAGGGGAAGGGAATGATGATGGTGGAGTCAAAACCAAGCAGAGTATCTGGTGAAAAATGAAGAGTTGGCTGAGACTCTGACTCTATTGCACTTTGGGGGGTGTTTTTGGTTTGGTTTTGTTTTTTTTTTTTTTGCTGCTATGAATATGCATGCATGTTTCCAGGATAAATGCAAAACATAATAAACTTTCTTCCTCAAAAGCAAAACCAAAATATTTATTTGCAACATCATTAGAATACCAGGAGGTAAGATTTAACAGGGTACTTATTACTAAACCAAGGAGCACTAACATCTTAAACCTTCTTTCTGTCAGGCCTCCCCACAAAAACAATTCCTCTAGACAAATTCTTCCCTCCATCCACTCACACCTTGCTTCTCTGTCTCTGCTCCTTGGGTCAACTGCTCCCATTCACAGCTTGCTTCTCTCTCTCTCTACTCTGCCTGCTCTTACTCTCTGCTTATGTTCTCTCTATATCCTCCTCAAGCAAACTCCTCTCAGTATGAGTTCCATGTGACCCAGGCTCCAGGTGAGCACAGGCTCCTTGTGTTAGGCCTATTAATGGGCAGGGAAGATCTTCCTATTCTATTAGCATTACACCTGGTAATGAATGTATCTGGCATGGGCAGGGGGAAGGGTGGGTAAGAATATGATGAAGGAAGATGGTGGAGCTGAAAACAAGCAGAGCAGGTAGTGGGAAAGCCAAAGAGGTACTGAGTATTTAGGAGTCAAATGTCAGGCAATGCTAAGGGGCAAGAGGGGGGCACAGAAAATGGAAGAGAGGTGACAAAAACAAACTTTGCAGATGAGGAAACTGAGGCAAACAGGGTAAAATGACTGGCCCAGGCTCATACAGTTGGAAAGGGGTCTGAAGTTGAATTTAAACTCAGGAAAATTCTTCCTGATTCCAGACCCAACACTCCATCCACTGCGCTGCGTGGCTGCCCTGCTAGGGATAGTATCAACTTCTTTTCACCCTGATTTCCTGAGATGCCTAGATTTCCCCAAATGAATATATCTTCTTAATCCAATACTATTCCATCACCCCTTATCTAGCTGCTTGTTTTGAATGCCCTTCCATTTACTCCTTTACCGCCATACTTCTTTATGGCAGCCATTCCAATATGTGTCAGTGACATCCATGAAGAGAAATTAGCCTTTACACTGTGACTTTAGCTTATTTTGTTTAGCACCCATTCTCGTGCTTCTGGGCACAAGTCTGTGGCCATGGGTTTCCTTTCTAGTTCCCATCTTGGACATAGCCTCTTATGAATAACTATTCCTCTCTGCTCCTCTCTTCATCCTGTATTGTACCTGCTACTTTCCATAATATTTGACTTGGCAGATATATGTGGGTGTTTTCTCTTTCCCTCCCTTTGAGGTTCAAGCTTGCAATGAAATTTATAAGAGTCCAGGCAAATCCTTCTTTTTTAATCCATCTGAGCCTGTTTCCTCATCTATACAAAAAGAGGCAAAAACATAGTCTGTACCCTCAAGGAGCTCACATTCTAATGGAAGAGATAACATACAAACAACTATAAACATACAATATACATATTGTATATACATACGTAATGCACACGCTGTATATATACATATAAACTCTACGTGCACATGCATACTAAATATTCATATACACACTATATACATACATGCTATCTATACATGCCATATACCTATATACCAAAACATATATACTATATACATGTATATAGTACATACGCTGCAAACAGCTATATGTACTATATATACATGCACATATACACTACACACACTATATATGCATACCACATATGCAGGCATATACACGCTACATATATGTGTGCATGCCTACATATATATGTGTTATATATGTCATAAACAGCTATATATGCTAGATATACATACACATACTCTCTATATGTGTGTGTACTATATATGCAACTGCAGGCTATAGTGCATATACATACACACAACATATATACTACATGCATGTATATGTACTATACACACACATACACTATATATGCATATGCGTATTATATGTGCATATACACACTATATATGCATGTGCATGCTACATATATATATATTATGTATACCTATACAGATTAGATGGAAGGCACTAGAATTTAGGGGGAGGAGAGGGCATGAAGGATGAAGGGGGGATCAGGAAAAGCCTCCTATAGAAACTCCTATAGTGAGTTTTAAATTGAATCTTAAAGGAAACCAGGGAAGAAGACCATGGAGGCGAAGTGGTAGAGGATTACATTCATGGAGGAGGACCAGTGAAAAGCCATGAAGTGATAGACAGAGGGACTTGCTTGAGGGACAGAAAGAAGTGTAATGCCACTTGGATCATAGGGTCCATGGAGGGGGTTAAAATGTTAGAATACTGAATTTTGAAAAGATAGAAGGGGACAGGTTTTTAAAGGCTTTAAAAGCCAAACAGAGGATTATATATTTGATTCTAGAGGTAATAGGGAGTCAGTAGAGTTTGTGGAAAAGGGGAGTGACATGGTCAGACTTGTGATAACTAAATGGAGGAGAGTTTGAAGTAGGGAAAAATCTGAGGCAAGGAGGCCAAGAAGACCGTTAGAGAAGTGAACCTGTACTGGAGTGATGGCTGTGTGAATACAGAGAAGGGGACTCACATGAGAGATGCTGTAAAGCTAGAAATAGGGAGACTTGGTAAAAGACTGGATACGTGGAATAAATGTGAGAGTCTAGAAGGGTGGAAGTGCTTTCAAAAGGAACAAGGAAGTTTTGAAAAGATAGGGTTTGGGGGTGAATAATAAGGAGATCTGTTTTGTACATGTTGAATTTGAGATGCCTATGAGTTAGCTCAGAGCAAAACAACTTTCTCCTGAGAAAGTCCAATTTCCCCCATTATAGAAGAAGTCCCCAGTACTCATTCTTTTGCTTTTTTTTTCCACTCTCCACCTCCCTGACACAGGTGAAGGTTTCCCTCTCTCTTGCATCTAACAGATTTCTTCTGTTCCCCTTCATTCTCCCTGATGACTTAGAGAGTAGAAAATTGTTCCTTCAGTCCCATTGTCTTCTTTAGGAAAAAGACTGAACTGTAACTTTGTTCATACATAGTTATTATATAGTGCTGACAGAAATATTAACATTGCCCACTCCTAGAACATCATTAAATTTTCCTTTTGAATGTTATTTTTGAGGGAAGCAAGAGCCTCAGTCTTTTGTTATTATCACTAATATTTCTTGTAGTGAACTTCCCTGGCAAATTTCCTGTTTGCCACACTTATTCACAGGCGCTCAGTCTCTGGGGGCCCCCTCAGCAAAGCTTAATTAATTTATGGAAGATTAGCTGTCCACCAGGAAAAGTTGACTCAGCTGCTTTTGAGTGACAATTCAAAATTGAGCTGATACTTGCCCAGCCTTAATCTAAACAAGCTTCCCTGAACTATTTAATGTATGAAGGTCTCAAGCCAGAATCCCATTACCAGATAGACTTTATCTAGTTACCTATCTTTTCTCTCCTTCTATTCTATTTCCACTAGTACTTTAGATAACTCCTAATGTTTGCCTGGCCTCAACACTCTGAAGGATTTCCAGATCTTTGCTGAGGTGAGCCAGAGCCTCCAGGCACATAAAAGGAAGGTCATATCACATATATCATCCTATAGAGGGAAATAAGAAATAGGGATCTTGAGGAGAGGAGGACTGGAATGATGTTAGCACTCTTATTCAAGAAGGTGTCAGCACAATGGTAAGGGATAACTCCTGGTTTGGTCTACCAAAGCTTGGGGAAAAAAGAGAAATCATTGGAAGTGGCAGACAGCGTTACACTGGGAAATGTAAAAGAGGAGAAAAATCTGTTACTAGTTGCTAGTAGATTTAATTGGGCTGGACAACTTTGGTGCCTTCAAATATTTTAAATCTCTGATAAAGCAAGAGTAAGGCCCAGCAGAATCTTTGGAGCTTAAAAATGGTGGCCCTGAATCGTCTTGGTATATTGGGGAGAATGTTCCTTGATGTGACTGTGTCTCCCCTGATACGATAGGGAATCAGGTGAAGGGCAATGTGTGTCTTTGGATTCCTTCCCTCAGCGTCTGGTACACTGTGATAGTATTTGGTACCATTCTTATAAGAGTTGTGTTTGTCCTTCCTTCTCGAAGAGGACCATGACATCAAGATGATGACATGACTTGCAGTTGACTTTGATTTGGGTGAGGGAAGGCTGTGCAAGGTCATCAACCTCACTTTCTTCTCCTGAGCCTTGGGACCAGTAGCCTGACATTCATCAGGACAACTGGAGATGACCCAGGATGCAATGTGAGACCCCAGCTCTTTCAGGCTAAGGTCTTGTAGCATTCTCATTTTGAGTGAGATACTTATAAGAGTTAAGTCTATGAATGAGGCCCTTCTGACATAGTCCTAGCTTCCCTACTGAGTTGGTGTTTGGAGAATCTGCCCAATTATCGTAAATGTATGTTTGAGAGTTCAATCTACAAAGACAGAAGGAAACAGAAGGTAGGGGTATTAAAAATATAACAATGATGTCATACAGCAATGTGTCAGGTACTAGAATCTTGCTCCTTTCTTCCTCTTCCCAAGTGGGTGGTGTTTGCCTGGAAAGCCTTAGGAAAGAGGAAAACACAATTTGCCATCCAACTCTCCCCATCCTCCCCACTAGCATGCCAATCACATCACTTAGGTCAACTTTATGTAATGAAATCTTCCATTTAATATCGTTATTAATAGTAATGCACAAGTTTCATTAAATAATCTATGCAAACAAATTCCCTCGCATTTTATTTAAATAAAAGATTTTTATAATTTTTAGAAACAAACCATAGACAATAAAATGATGTAACATTCTTATTGACTAAAATACTTTATAATTTTCATGTTTATAGCTTACAAAATGGTAATCATCATAATAATATTATTAAACATGGTGCTATTGATGATCTCATTGCTGATGAGTCTTTTTCACCCATTAATTCAGATGGATCTTACAGCAACTACAGTAGAAAACCCAATTAAGATATTACAAGTTTTAGTGAAATACATGCCACCTTGTTGGGTGAACCAGAGAAATTTGTATTCACCCATAACCAAAACTAAGCAGACTTTTGGGTTTAAATGTTTGTTTCAGCATACTACCATAAAGTAAGTCTATTAACTATTCTTATTATCCATATGGTATAAGAAAAGGATGTATCATATGGGCTCTTTTACCTCTCCTATTAATAGGTCTTCAAGATAAAATGAGAATTGTTTCTATAGTTCAGTCAAGTGATTAATAAACTGTTCTTTACTTTCTTCTATTTCATTTGTAGGACAGATTTTTTTAAATTAGGAAATATATCAAAATATTATTTTGTAAATGTATCATACATAGCTCATAAGTGTAGTCATTTTATCTTTCTGAATCAGAATAGGAATTTGAGAAGATGTATCAATTTTTTTAGTATTTTTTTAAATTCACCAAATATACAAATTTCAGGGGAAATTTTTTGCAATAAAATGTGCTTCATCTTTATTATTCCATGTCCCACTTAAAGTCAGTGATAAGAGGCTATACACTGATATATTCTTCAGGTGGGGGTGGAATTCAAATGTTCTCTAGATATAAACATGGCCTGGACACCTCCCTGAGTGAAAAAAGATGATTTTTCTGACTGATTGAAGGATTGATTTCAGTCTGATTAAATAATGCCTCTGAGGCCTTTGAGGGAGCTAGTTGGAACTGGGGATTCAAGTAAATCGTGAGCCTGGAGAAAGAGTTCTAGCTAAATGTCTTAAAATGTTCTAGCTGTGTGCCCTTGGGCAAGTCATTTAACCTCTCTTAGACTCAGTTTACTCATCCATAAAATGGAAATGATAATAGTATCCATCATCTAGGTTTGTTAATGAGATAATATGTGCAAAGTGCTTTGAAAACCTTAGAGTGTTACATAAATGCTAGAAATGTGATGACTATGGCAGGGCCAAAATCGTAGTCACCCATTAACTGATGAACAGGGAAAGGAATGTATATTATCCTCCTCCTCCCATCTTGGACAAAGGAAGACCTTAAGATCTTCAGAGGACTAGAAGATTTTGGACTTCTATCTTTCCAATATCCTGGCTAGTATCCTAGCAGTCTCCCCAGAAGATCTGATAGCAGTGTCTGTATTAGGAGCCAAGACAAGCTGAATAAAGGGAGGAAAACAGTTTCAAGACTTTACACAGAATCCAGGAGAAAAAAAAAAACTAAACTCTACCAAATTAAACTTCTTGAAGACACCAGCAAAATTACTTTCAGGAGCTATGAGTTACCTGTTTAGCTGATATGCTCTCTAAGCTAGAGACCACTTTGCCCCCAATCCTGTATTTATTTGTGGGAGAATGGATAACAGACTTTTAAGGGAAATATTTTGTGCCAACTATTCTCGTTAATATTACCTTTAGGTAAGTCCTCTGTCTAAAACCTAATTGACACCAACTAGTAATCATGGTTATTCGCACACTAGTGGGGGCTTTTAAGCTAGAGCATCAGGAAAGACATACTCAAATGCTCAGAGATGAGCCTAGAACCCCAAGGGGAATGTAATAGTCATGGTGCAAACTCATCAGTGGGATTATCAATTAGGATATTAGCTTCAGAGCATGATCACAGATGCCTTCAAGTTTGTTAGGTATATTAGTGGGTAGTCCTTCATGTGGGATTGTAGATGGCTGCTGAGGGTCCATCTAACTCTCTGATTTGTGTTTCTGCTCCTGGGAAGGGTGTGATAATATGGATAGGCCTCCATTCACCAACTCTATGACTCCTCACACTAATATTTCCTACACTGGCAACAATTTCCTTAAATGTGTTATTTCCTATTATTAGAACATAAGGCGCTAGGTGGCACAGTGGATAGAATGCCAGGCTTGAAATCTGGAAGACTCATCCTCCAAAGTTCAAATCTGGCCTCAGATATTTACTAGCTGTGTGACAGTGGGCAAGTCATTTAACACTGTTTGTCTCAGTTTTCTTATTTGTAAAATGAGCTGGAGAAGGAAATGCAAACCACTCCAATATCTATGCCAAAAATAAAAAACCCAAAGTAGGGTCAGGACATGAGTGAAATGACTGGACAATAATGACCATAAGGTAAGTCCTTTGAGGGTAGAGATTATCTGACTTGTGTATTTGTAGTCACAATGCATAGACCTAGCACATAGTGGTTGTTTAATAAAACCTTTTTTTCACTCATTCATTTAAAGTGTTAAATTTAGCTGTGAAGGAATCCTAGAATATATAACAACTAGATCAATTATAGATAATTTCATATGATTTGATTCAACTTGGTTTAGGTTCCTATATAAACTGGGCTTTGATAGTCTTTCACATTTGCCTCCTAGTCCTTTCTTATTTCTATGCCCTATCCAAGACTGGATCAATTTTTCTCTGTTCCATTGGTGTATGAGGGAACAAAGGCTCTTCCTGTCTTGACCTCATATTTACCATAAAGTATTTTCTTTACCACCACCCCCCAAACTCTGATTTGGGAACTTCCTTTAATAGAAAACACCTATCAAAGTTTGATAGCTGTTCCTTTGCTGGACAATCAGGCCCACGGTCAGTTCCCCCTCACCTGGTCTTCCTGATAATCAGTCATCTTTTATCCTTTCCAAGTTGTTTTTCAAAGTTTCAAGTTTCTTTACAACTCATATTAGCCCAACACTCCACTCCCTCTGTACTAAAATATCAGCCCAGGTGAGTGGCAGGAAGTTAATCACTGTTTAGAAACCATAATCTCTTGAGGAAAACATTAGTAAAACATATTAATATATCTACAACCAAATTACATTTGGATTATTTGGACCCCATCTGAACTGCAGTTTCTTCTAAATCATCTACCATTTTGGGGAAAAAAGCTTAACATCATAAGGTGGTCTGTTAATGTTTCTTTGAATGAATGAATGAATAGTTAAATCAACAAAATGGATCAAGGATTTGCAGAAAGAGTAACCATTTTTTACAGTGATATATGAGAATTTAAAGCATAGAAGCATTTCAGAGGACCTAAAAGATGGAATCCTTCTTAGATCAGTGGCACTGTACTCCATCATTTTAATTTTTTTAACTGTGTTACTGAAAACTTAACATTGAACATCAGTATAATCTATTACCCTTGCTCAGTAACTAGTTCCATTTAAATAAATTCATTTCAGTGAGTATTGTAATGCCATTTTAACCACTCTCTCTAAATTAACATCAATATTTTTTCCCTTCATTCAATTCAATACCATTCAATTCAGCAGATAATGAATATCATTCTCATTCACTTTTCCTCTTTTGATCATCATTACTGCATACTCCATTCTGGGTCTTTCCAAAGTCTTCTTTAGACCTCATACTTGAGGCAGTCAAGTGATACAAGAAATGACTGGATCTGGAGCTAGGAAGGTGTGAGTTTAAATGCAGCCTCAGCAGTTAACTCACTATGTGACCCTAGGCAAATCACTTGACCTCTTTCTGCCTCAGTTTCTTCACTGTACATTGGAAATAATAATAAAACCTACCTCCCAGAGTTGTTGTGAGGATCAAATGAGATAATATTTATTAAGGGCTTAGCATGGTGCCTGACACAAGGTAGACACTAAATAAATCATTGTTCCCTTCTTTCCTTCCTTCTAGGTCTTAACTGAATTATAATGTGCCACAATTTAACTGTTCCCCTATAGTGGCACATTTAGTATTTCTTTATTCTAGGTATTATTAAAACTGCAAGGTTATACACACTTTTATATCACATTATATTATATTGTTATATTATGTCGTTATGTTACATTATGTTGTATCATCTTGTATCATATTATATCATGTTATGTTATATTATAACATATAGTACATATGTGCATGCATGAGAGGTAGGCTGAGCAAGGGTTACATATAAATGAGCAGGGACATTTAGTTGTTGCTTTTCTAGAAGAATGGTTAAGTGCCTGCACCAGCAACACTTGCGCTAAGAAAAGTGTGCTTGCCACTTTTGCCGCACAGATCGAATTTCATCTTGTTCTTCCTCACTCTGGTGCTGGCATCTTCTCTTTAAGCTCTTCTCCTGCCACACAAAGATATTTAAAATGTGTGGCATAATCTTCCCTTCTCCATCACAGAGTCATTTGGAGGCTTTATAGGATCACAAAGTATTCTGTGTCTTGAAGGAAAGGAGGTATACAGCTACCTATCCCTAGAAGGCTTTAGAATAAAGAGTAATGTTAGAAATAAGCAGCTCTTCTTGAAATGGGGGGGAGGATGAGAACCTTAACAAGATATATCCTCGGAGACATTATAAAGACTTGTTGCAGAGAAAAGCAATGGTACATAATGATCAGTCTTCTCTGGCCAAAAGGTTAATTATTAGCTTAAATTGAATTGCTTTGTTTGTGCTTATACAGAAGCACTGCAGCTAGAGCCCTGGATCTCTGGTTAAAAAGGCCCAGGCTACAACCTCCCCTCTGACAATAGCTCACAATCATTACAGAAAAATCACGTCACATCTGTCAGGCACAGTCTCCTCCTCTGCATAAGGAGGGTAATAATGTATATTTTATTTCCATTTTACAATTAAGAAAAACCAAAACTCAGACAGGTACAAGGGCTTCTCCGTATTCACATAGTGAGTAAATTTCAGATCCATAACTCAAAGTCAGGTTTCCCATTTCAAGGTACAGTATTTTAATAACTGCATGAATCTTACTCTCTCTAAATTTGGAATAAGGAGACCTGAATTCCAGTTTTGGTTCAACCATTCTTTTAGACAAGTCATTTAATCTTTCCTGGCCCCATTTGCCAATGATGATGTGGTGGATGGAGCGCCAGACTTGAAGTCAGGAAAACCCGAGTTCAAATCCTGCCTCAAACACTTACTAGTTATGTGATCCTGAACAAGCTACTTAACACTGTTTGCCTCAGTTTCCTCACCTATAAAATAAGCTGGAGAAGAAAATGGCAAACCCCTCCAGTATCTTTGCCAAGAAAACCCCATATGGGGTCATGAAGAGTCAGACAATACTGAAAAGACTGAACAGCAACAATAAATATGACCAGAATCAATGCAACTAACATAAGAAGGGAGAGCATCACTAGAGAAAGGCTCTGTATATGAAGTCTCTGATAAAGGTCCAATATCTGAAATATGTAGGAAATTGGCACCAATATATAAGACTAAGGATCACAGAATCCAAGAGTTGGATGGAACCTCAATGGCCATCTCATCCAAACCATCCAAGAAAAGGATCCCCACTTTAACATAACTGACATGGCCATACAACTTCTGCCACCTTTCAAGGCAACACATTCTACCTTTGAATAGCTCTAGTTAGAAAATTTTTCCTAATGTCAATCCAACTTGATCTTTTTTACAGCCTCCAGTCATTACCTCTAGCCCTTTAGAGTCAAATGCATATAATCCTTATACCACGTGATGACCCTGCAAAAACTTGAAGATAGTTGTCATGTCCCACTGAGGCTTATCTTCTCCAGGCTAAACATGCTCCTGTCCTTCAACCATCCGCTAGAGTCTCAAGGCTCTTCACCATCTTGATTTTCCTCCTTTTGGCATTTTCCAGCTTTCCAATACCCTTTTTAAACCAAGAGACCCAAGACTGAACACAACAGGACAAATGAGATCTAATGAGGGCAGAGTACAGTGAGATTATTACCTCTCTATTCCTGGAAGATATGTTTCTGTAAACATGGCCCAAGATCAAATTAGCTTTATTGGCTACAGCAGCTCCAAGCTGACTCATATTGAGCTTGCTGTCCATTAAAACTCTCCAAGTCTTTTTCAGAACAACTGCAGTCTAACCAACCCTCCTCTATCTTACAGTGGTGAACATGATTTTTTTTTTACCTATGTATAAGATAATTATTCTCTTGAATTTCATCTCAGTGGATTCCTCTCAATGTTCTAGGCTGCCAAGATCTCTCTAGATCCTATCACTCACTGTGAACTAATCCTCCCAGTTTTTGCAAATTTTATAAGCATGCCATCTGTGCCTTTATTAAAGTCATTGATAAAAATGTTAAACAGCTCAGAGCCAAGCAGAGACCCTGGACTACTGTATTGTCATCTTAATATTGAACCATCAACAACTGCTCTTTGAGTCTAGTCATTCTACAGTGCTGAATACAGTTGATTCTAATCTTTTTTTTTAAAATTTATTTATTTAACTTTTAACATTCATTTTCACAAAATTTTGGGTTCCAAATTTTCTCCCCATTTGTCCCCTCCCCCCACCCCAAAACAGCAAGCATTCTAATTGCCCCTATCACCAATCTGCCCTCTCTTCTATCATCCCTCCCTTCCCTTGTCCCCATCTTCTCTTTTGTCCTGTAGGGCCAGATAACCTTCTATACCCCTTTACCTGTATTTCTTATTTCCTAGTTGCATGCAAGAACAATACTCAACAAACTTTGAGTTCCAACTTCTCTTCATCCCTCCTCCCCACCCATTCCCTTTAGAAGGCAGGCAATTCAATATAGGCCATATCTGTGTAGTTTTGCAAATGACTTCTATAATAGTCGTGTTGTGTAAGACTAACTATATTTCCCTCCATCCTATCCTGTCCTCCATTTCTTCTATTCTCTCTTTTGATCCCATCCCTCCCCAAGAGTGTTGACTTCAAATTGCTCCCTCCTCCCATTGCCCTCCCTTCCCTCAGACCCCCAACCTGCTTATCCCCTTCTCCCCCACTTTCCTGTATTGTACGATAGGTTTTCATACCAGAATGAGTGTGCATATTATTCCTTCCTTTAGTGGATTGTGATGAGAGTAAACTTCATATTTTTCTCTCACCTCCCCTCTTTTTCCCTCCACTAAAAAGTCTTATGTTTGCCTCTTTTATGAGAGATAATTTGCCCCATTTCATTTCTCCCTTTCTCCTCCCAATACATTTCTCTCTCCCCGCTTAATTTCATTTTTTAAAGATATGATCCCATCCTATTCAATTCACTTTGTGCTTTGTGTGTGTGTATGTGTGTGTGTGTGTGTGTGTGTGGGTGGGTGGGTGGGTGGGTGTGTGTGTAATCCTACCCACTACTCAGATACTGAAAAGTTTCAAGAGTTACAAATATTGTTTTTCCATGTAGGAATGTAAACAGTTCAACTTTAGTAAGTCCCTTATGACTTCTCTTTGCTGTTTACCTTTTCATGCTTCTCTTCATTCTTGTGTTTAAAAGTCAAATTTTCTTTTCAGCTCTGGTCTTTTCATCAAGAATGTTTGAAAGTCCTCTATTTCATTGAAAGACCATTTTTTCACCTGAAGTATTATACTCAGTTTTGCTGGGTAGGTGATTCTTGGTTTTAGTCCTAGTTCCTTTGACTTCTGGAATATCCTATTCCACATCCTTCGATCCCCTAATATAGAAGCTGCTAGATCTTGTGTTATCCTGATTGTATTTCCACAATACTTGAATTGTTTCTTTCTAGCTGCTTGCAACATTTTCTCCTTGACCTGGGAACTCTGGAATTTGGCCACAATGTTCCTAAGAGTTTCTCTTTTTGGATCTCTTTCAGGCGGTGTTCTGTGGATTCCTTGAATACTTATTTTGCCCTCTAGTTCTAGAATCTCAGGGCAGTTTTCCTTGATAATTTCATGAAAGATGATGTCTAGGCTCTTTTTTTGATCATGGCTTTCAGGTAGGCCCATAATTTTTAAATTGTCTCTCCTGGATCTATTTTCCAGGTCTGTTGTTTTTCCAATGAGATATTTCACATTATCTTCCATTTTTTCATTCTTTTGGTTTTGTTTTGTGATTTCTTGGTTTCTCATAAAGTCATTGGCCTCCATCTGTTCCATTCTAATTTTGAAAGAACTATTTTCTTCAGTGAGCTTTTGAACCTCCTTTTCCATTTGGCTAATTCTGCTTTTGAAAGCATTCTTCTCCTCATTGGCTTTTTGAACCTCTTTTGCCAATTGAGTTAGCCTATTTTTCAAGGTGTTATTTTCTTCAGCATTTTTTGGGGTCTCCTTTAGCAGGGTGTTGACCTGCTTTTCATGCTTTTCTTGCATCTCTCTCATTTCTCTTCCCAGTTTTTCCTCCACCTCTCTAACTTGATTTTCAAAATCCTTTTTGAGCTCTTTCATGGCCTGAGCCCATTGAATATTTATTTTGGATGCTTGGGATGCAGAAGCCTTGATTTCTATGTCTTTCCCTGATGGTAAGCATTGTTCTTCCTCATCAGAAAGGAAGGGAGGAGATATCTGTTCACCAAGAAAGTAACCTTCTATGGTCTTATTATTTTTCCCCTTTTCTGGGCATTTTCCCAGCCAGTGACTTGACTTCTGAGCTTCCTCTTCACCCCCACCTCACCTCCAGATCCGCCCAGCCAGAGCTTGGGGTGTGAGATTCAAATGCTGCTTCCCAGTGTCAGGGCTTTAGGTGGGGGTGGGGCTGCTATTCAGTGTGAGATTAAGTTCAGCTGCTCAGGTGGGAGCAGGGTCTCCTCACAGGGCTCAGTTCCCTCAGGGGGTTTATGTGGAGATCTTCAACAATGGATCCAGGCTCCTGCCTGCTTTGGGAGCCCCTGTCTGCTCCCGCCTCCATGGCTGCCTCCTAAGGGGGCCTGAGTTATGGGGACACCCCGCTCCTCTCTCAGCCACCTAAAAAGACTCTCTCTCTGACCTTTGTCACCTGTGGATGGAGGGACCTGCGTGGCTGCTGGAGATTCTGTCCCTGAAGCCCACTCGGATCTGCTCCTCTTGGTGCCACACAGCCAAGGCAGGGCTGGGCTCTGCTCTGGTCTGGTGTGTGATGGACCTTTGGTGTCTGTTTTCAGGGCTCTCTGGAACAGAAATCTCCTCCACTCTGTTGTTCTGTGGCTTCTGCTGCTCCAGAATTTGTTGGGAGTTCTTCTTTACAGGTAATTTATGGGCTGTGGGTTTGGAGCTAGCATATGTGTGTCTTTCTACTCTGCAATCTTGGCTCCTCCTCCCAGTTGATTCTAATCTTGTCTCATCTATCTCTCCTTCACAAGAACAGGATGAGACACCTTACTGAAAGTGTTGCTAAAATCCAGGTGAATTACAGCCACAGCATTTCCCTCATATATTAATTTAGTTTTTGTTTCTTTGTTCAGTCATGTCCAACTCTCCATGACCCTATTTGGAATTTTCTTGGCAGGGATACTGCAGTGGTTTTGCCATTTCCTTCTCCAGCTCATTTTAAAAATGTGGAAACTGAGGCAAACAGGGTTAAGTGACTTGCCCAGGGTCACATAGCTACTAGGTGTCTGAGGCCAGATTTGAACTTAGGAAGATCAGTTTTTCTGGTTCCCAGAGCAGCACCCTCTATCCACTGCCCCATACTAGTTTAATAATCCTAGCAAAAAAAAGAAAAAGAAAGAAAAAAGGCAAAGACTTTAGTCTGGCATGACATGTACTTGATGAAACCATTGTGACCCCTCTCTTTAATGATCCATTCTACAATTAATTATCCAGGGAATTTGGCTCACTAGACTACAGTTTGCAGATCCTCTTCTCTTCACTTTTTTGAAAATAAAGATAACATTCACCTTTCTCCAATCCTCTGGTAACTTCTGTTTTTCATTTTCTTATCACTAGTAAAGCCTCACCAATCACATCTGCCAGTTCTTTGGTTACAGGAGTATAAAATTAATCTTGGTCAGGAGGCTTGAATTCATCAAGGGACTAAGTACTCTCTTGCTCCTTGCTTATCTTGGGTTTCAACTTCCTGTTTGTCATTTTTATTTAGTCATAGCCAATATAAAGGTCATTTTGGGAAGCAAACTAGAAGCAAAGCCAGGTCTGCCCTACTCTCTGTTATCAGTTATCATTATGTGATCCTCTCCCAAACAAAGATCTTAGTCCTTCTTTGATTCTCCTTTTAATCCAAATATAACTTTTTAAAAACCCATTTTACTGCCATTACTTTCCCTTTCCTGACTCAATTCAACCTGAATTTTAGCGTTCCTGACACCTTTTTATTTTTTTTTTGGTAGAGGGAAGGGAGGAAACAGGGAAGGAGGTATGGATCATGTCACACTCAATTCATCCTTGGCTACCTGATCTTGCTTCCATATTTTACATATTTCTTTAAAAAATATGTTGGTTAGTGGGTTTCCTATAATCCAACTAGGTTCCTTTAGACAAATCCCATTTTTCCTTCTCACTGAAATTTTTTCCCTTTGTGTCTTCAGAATTTCATCAATGAGCATACCTTATCCCTCTTATGCTGACTTCTGCTGTAGCATGAGATCCTACTTATCTTTTATCTAAACACTTTGAAATCCACTTTCTCCAAATCCAGGGTGAATGTTGGACTATACCAGGATTTCCATTTCTCCATCACAAACTCTAAAAGTAAGTGTTTAGTTCATTCCAGGCTTCCCATCACTTACACCCCAGCAACCAATTCCTCCCTGTGAGAATCAGATGAATAGCTCTCAACTATTAATAACTACAGAAAAGATTGTTCCAAATCACTAATGATAAGAGAAATGCAAATCAAAACAATTCTGAGATTTCATCTCATACCTAGCAATCAATTGGGCAAAAGTGACAAAATATAAGAATAATCAGTGTTAAGGGAACTGTGGCATGACAGGTGCATTAATACATTATTGATTCATCAATATATTTGTGGAATGATCCATAGGAGAAAGACATTTGGAATGATGCTTTAAAAAAGGAGCTAATGTGTCTATATCCTTTGACTCTTTGATCTCATTGCTAGGCATATACCCTAATGAAGACAAAGGGAAAAAAAAAATGGTCCCATATACACCAAAATATTGATGGCAGTACTTTTTGTTGTACTGAAGATCTGTAAGCAAAGTGGATGCCCACTGATAAGGGGATGACTGACAAACTGTAGGGCATAAATAACTGAATATTAGGTCCCTAAAATTAAAAAAAAAACAAAGATTTCACAGAAGTATAGGAAGACATATGAACTGATACAGAACAAAATAAGCATACTCAATGCCTAGGAAAATGGAAAAACCAATAACCAAAATGGATATTGTATATTTATAATAGCTCAACTTGGTCTTAGAGAAATGAAAAAAATGTCTCTCCATTCTTTGCAAAGCTGAGAGACTATTAAGTGTGGAATATTACATATAGTGTCAGAGATGACTGTTGTGTTGATTAGTTTTGCTGAACTGCTTTTTTCTCTTTCTGTTTTATTATCTGTTACAATGGATGGGAGAGTGATCCATATGGAAATGAAGGGAATGTAAAACTTTTTTTTAAATAAAAAGTTATATATAATGAATATATGCATGCTACAGCAGAAAAAGTGCTGGATTTGAAATCACAGGGACTGAATCCTAGTTCTGCTCCTTATTAATTATCTGATCTTGGACAAATCATGCCTTAGGACTGTTTCCTCAGCTACAAAATAAGCAAATTGGACTAGATAGCCTCTGATGTCCCTTCTGGTCTTAAATCTCTGATCTTATAATTTCTAAGGCTGCTTCTATCTTTAGCATTCTGTGATTCTATTTCAACAGAGCAGACATAGACTAAGCCTCAATACAGCTTCCTTCTGTTCCTTCTAATTTTTTTCAGATTAGCAGAGCAGTTTAATGTGATTGTTCCTTCACTTCCACTTCTCTTCATCCTTAGCTGGAGGTCACAATTCTTACATAAATGAACGATACCTGTTGGGCATCACGCATCAAATTAAATGTAATAAACATTCTAGCTAGGAACTACCTAATTAGTCTGGTGACATTTTCGAAGATGAAACATCACCACCAACCAACCTGAAGGCACTAACGTCCTAGCCCTATTTCCCTGCTCCCAGCTCACAGGCTTTATCTCTGGGGCTCCAGTCAGGTGAAATCTATTGTCATTTAAATTTCTTCCTGTCCCTTTATTTTTGAGAATTTTATCTCCGTGTGGGGCTTTTGTAGCTCTTCTGAACCTCTCAGCATTGTGAAGCCAATGTTGTCTGTGGTTTGACTGACAGGACATGACCAGATTGTAGCGCACCACCTGCCTCTCAGTGCTTCACTCGATAATGGCTGTTGAAAGAATTGACAAATCCAGTCCATTCAGCGCTCCTGGGTGAGGTGGGCAGAGAAGGCACAAAAAGGAGCAGATGTGCACTGGAGCCAGATGAATAGTTCTAACCTGATCAGAAGGAGTTTCTCATTTGAATGCGTGAATAGCTTATTGTCAAGCTACTCGAGGAAAGGGAGAGCATGGCTTACGTTGCCTTGTCTATGTTGTCCTCGATCTTTATCATCCAAGCACAATGTGCCCCTTTGGGGGGCAGGCAATGGAAACATCAGGAAATATGCTAAATGGTACAAGTATAATTGATGACGTTCTTTCTTCAGGCTTCTGGTCCTGGCTAATTAAAACTTTTGTTAGGCATATATATTTAAAGTAATGGCAATGGCATTTTGATCCTTTGAGAATGAAGCGCAACAACCAACCAATATTTAAATCTAAATTAGGAATGATTTAAGTGTAGAGACAGAAAAGCTTGGGTTATAAGATCATAGATCTAAATCTGGAAGGGACCTCAGAGGGTATCTAGTTCAATCCCCTCATGTTACAGAAAAGGAAACCAAGGCCCATGGAAGTTCCACACAGTACCTAGGTAGTAATCATCAGAGGTCAAATTTGAACCCAGTTCCTCTGACAGCAGAACCATTAGCTCTCTCCACTGTAACACAGTTCAATATTTAAAGAAAGTTAACAACAACCAAATCAAACCTCTTGGTCCAATACATGACCACATTATGATACAGGGGATAGAGTGCCAAAGTTGGAATCAGTAAAGACCTGTTTTCAAGGCCTGCCTCTCTTACCTATGAGTCCTGTGGCAGAGCTATACCACTTAATCTCTCTGAGACTTAGATACCTCAGCCTTACAACAGGGATAATAACAGGTGGAGAAGTACTTCTCTTGAATAATTACAGCTCAAATGAGACCTTGCATCTAGTTATTCTGACCCACAGATCTTGGCTCACCTAAGCTCATACAGCAGAAAGACAAGATGCCAAAATATTACAGAACCAATTTTTGAAGTAATGAAGAAGTGAAAAGAGAGTAGATGCCTGTGGATTGGGAAATGGATCCACAAGTCGGGACACATACAGTTCGTATAATATTACTGTGTCATACGAAATGACTAACAGGAGGAATTCAGAGGAGCATGAGAAAATTTGTAACTGAAGGAAGATGAAGTAAATGGAACTAGAAAAGCAATATGTACAATGACTACAAAAACATAAATGACAAGAACAAACAAAAAATCTTGAATATAACGATCAAGCCTATACCGAAAGAAGACATAAAAAGGCACCTCTTGTCCTTCTTTGCAGAGGTGGAGAATTATGGATGTATAATATTATATCTATTATTAGATGTGGCTGATGTATTGGTTAGTTTTGTTGAATTGATCTTTTCTCCCTCTTTATTAGAGGGTTAGTTAACTGGAAAGGAAAGGAATATTTAGAAATTAAGGTGTTCTAAAAATAAGAAATATCAATAAAATTAGTTTTAAATAAAAGCTATTATTATTATTATTAATAAATGAAACAGTGATTTATGGTCCCTTGAGAAAGAAAATCTCTCATTTGAATTTGTCCTTCAATACAACAGAAGAACCTTCTTTATTTGTCAAGAAACCAAGGACTCAGATCTTTCAGTTACAAAAGCACATAGTAAGTACATGAAGTACTTTAGTTCTCTGTACAGACCAGCCATTTCCATAGGGTTAGCCTATTAATAGTTCCATTTCTTTGAGGATCACCAAATCACTGCTTTGTAAGACATTTTTTTTTAAAGACCACTACCTCACTGCCCTCCGCTTATTTTTTCAAGGTCATAGGGTCACTTAGCCACGGCAGGTTTTCAGAGACACTGGTTTAATGGAAAGCACCAACAGGGAGAGATAGTGTTCCTTCCTGCTGATGGGAAAGGATGGTGGATTCCAGGAATGATGAAATAAGACCAAAAAAAGAGAGCACATTTCCCCCTCCAAAATGGAAGATGAAGGGAGACTGCTCTGTAGAGTCAGGGATGTTTTCTTTGTCATTTGTAACAGCTCTCTGAGAAGCACAGCTTTGCAATAACAATGATTTAGCACATCAGCCAGCTCACAGTGCGAGCTTGCGAACATGGCATGTGGTCTGCACTAGCGACATCTGGTGGTTTGGGGTTAAAAGGACAGATGGGTTATTCTCACCACCACGACCTGCTTCTCCAAATGCACCATTAGGTTTGCAATATGTATTGGATTCATTTGTCTTGAGGGTAAAATGACACATTCCTGGCTGTCTTGAGGAACATGGTTACTGTGAGTAACTTTGGACAAGGCACAGTATAATTCAAGTGAGCATTTATCTGAAATGGGAGACAAAAGAATGTAAACTGTTAGGGGGAAGAAAAATAAAAGGTTATTGACAAGTGGGAAAAGCATCTTAAGTGTGATTCATTATTTTCTCTTTGATATTCCATCCTCAAATAGCTTGTCACTCTCAACATCATTTATTTGCTTCTTCTGCCTACCCCTAAAGATAAATAATTCCAAAGAAAAGAAACCCATTTACATGATTTCAGACTCTTTTGTTTCATAAAGATGCTGCCAATTCTTTGACTTAAATGTCTCAGCAACTCTTCTCCCTATTTTCCTTCATTCTGCAAATAACTCTTCTTAATAAAGCCATTCATTCTAACACATTTTTCAGATATTTTTTAATGATCCATTTTTCAAGCATTTGCAATGAATCAGGACACACAAAAACATGTCACAGACCTTAATGAATACATCCTCCTCCTTTTGGAGATGATGATGTGATTTTATTTTTATATTTAACAAAATCATATATATGTATTATACACACACAAAATATTAAATAACATTCCCCTTGAGGTAATAGAAATAATAATAATACAATTCAGCAAACATTTATTTATTAAGTACTTTCTATGCACCACGTACTGGGAGTTTAAAAAGAAAAAGAAATCTTTCACCTCAAGGAGCTTAAATGTTACTAGGGAAACGTATATAGACAAATAAATGTCAAATGACTTCAAGAGAGACATGGCATTTTTTTACATTTATGTTTTATTTTATGGTTCATAAGAGTTCCATGATACATTAGCCACTATTCTCCTTGTGACTACCTTCTCTAGCCCCTTTATGAAACATGTAGGGGACACATGATTTGTGTTCTCTGGCAGTATGCTCTATTAGGAGGTACGCACAACAACGGAGTGGCAGAATATCATAATGTAAGCTCCTTGGTAGTAGGGATCATACCATTTATTGTATCTGTACCTTCACTGCTTAGCACATTGAGTACCTGGCACACAGTAAACACTTAATAAGTATTTCTTGGTTGATTGATTGAGTCATACTTGGATTCTAGAGCTATTTCTGCTACTGCCCAATGTTATACAAGTCATTAAATCTTTCTGGGCTTTAGTTTCCTTGTCCATCAAAAGAAGAGTTGTACAAGATTAAGGATCTTTAACTTGTGGGTCCAAGACAAATTTTGTAATGGTCTGTGAACTTGCATGGGGGAAAATAGACCTTTACTTCAATACAATGAGTTTCCTTTTAAACCCTATGTATTTATTTTATGCATTTCCAGAACATTTTTTTGAGAAGGGCTCTAGGCTTCGTTAGACTTCCAAAGAGGTCTGTGACACTCACAAAACAAGGGTTAAGAACTCCTGGGTTAAACGATCTCATTTTCAGCTTTCTGATTTAAATACTCATATTAAGATATGCTGACTTGCCTTGGTCCTGTAATCCTTGCCCTTCTTCATGTGCTGAAAAATACTTAGCTAGTACTAATTGACTCCACAGCTGGTACTGTACTGGTGCTATAAGAGATATGATCCTTGCCCCCAAGGAACTTACAATATAATTGAGAAGATGGCTCTAACATAAAAGGAAATAATAAGTAACTTGGGTTTACATTTAACTCCTATATTGCATGATAGAAATTATAAGGAGTACTGAAGTTAAGAGAAGGCTGATTTTAATAAGGGCAAGAATAATCAAGGAAGGCTTCTGGGAGGAGAAAGACATTGAAGAATGGGTAAGATTTGCACAGATGGAGAAGCGTATGGAGGGGTTTCTCTGATGAAAGGCATAGAACAGGTGAGCTGCGCTGCTTTGCAGGTGATAGAACGGGAAGTCACTTCTCCCTGTGCACAGAGAAGGGTACCGCACCATCAACAAAGAGATCAGATTAGTGCAAGGGAAGGCCACTCATTCTGGGGTCAGAGGACTTGGATTCAAATTTTGTTTCAGATGCTTATTACCTATGTGAACTTGGGCATATCATTTGACCTCCCTGTACCTCGATTTCGTCCTTTGTCAAATAAGGGGTTTTAACTAGAGGGTTTCTAAAGTCTCTTTAAGCTCTAGTTCTATGGGACCAAATACACTTTCAATCAATTCTAGGTTTCCAGATAAATTCTCTCTTTTTCATTTGAAGGCTATTATCTTTTCTTTCTCTGGAAAATAATCTGAGCCATACGTTCAATTGCAGTGGTGAGGGCATTGGTTACCTCCACCTTCTTCTTCTGTTTAGGTAATTGCAGACCAAATTAACCTGAATGAATGCCCCTGGCACAGTTCTGTTAATCTGCACATAGCTGAGGGTAGTTGACCTGACTCTAGGCATAATTATAAAGCATATAAAGTTTGTCTTGGGTGCCCTCTTTCCTTTATCTGTGACTCCCTCCTGGTCTACTCTCTAACTTTCTCTCCCACCCAATCAAAAAAGGTTCTAATACTACTTATTCTACATGATTCCCTTTTCTAGGCATATTTAGAAGGAACATAGTATAGCAGATCAGGTTTTAGACTTAATGTTTGGAAGACCTGGGTTGGAATCCTACCTCCAATTTCTCCTAGCTATATGACCATGGAAATACTTGACAGCCTTGAGCCTATTACCTAATTTATAAAGTAAGCTTAATAGTTAGCAGTAATACTTGTGGGATTGTTGTGAAGCTTAAATCAGATAATGAATGAAAAGCATTTTGCCAACTTTACAGCCCTATATGAATCTCACTTATTTGTATTTTAAACCTTGGGTCTCTCTATGTGGAATAAAGGGATTTGTCTCTTATTAAAGGAATTTGTGACATCAGGGAACAGATGGAAGAATCTGGGAATTTACCATTGCCCCAACATGGCATTGTGCTTACTTGGAAGGATAGCCCTGAAGGTAAACTTAACCTGCTTTTAGTTATTTCAGCATATCTAGATGGGATGAGAGGTGGAGAAAAGAGAGGGAAAGAGATCAATAGGGACTAAACTGTCTATATTTTTTCTCCTTCAGAAGTCATCTTTCCCACCTCCCACTCTCTGGTAGAGGTTGAGTTGGGGCTGGTCTGGCTGCAACTAGGAAAAGACTGTTTTTAGAACTGTTGATATTTGAGGACCCTATGATTTGAGCATCATTAGCTCCTACCAGATGCATCCACTGGGATCATGAGCCTATCTAGCTCAAGCAGAGTGTAGCAAATCCTGCTGTTTCTGTTTTCTAGATTTTCTTCCATACTCCTGTCCATCCTTCCTGCCTCTTCTTCCTACCACCCATTTTCTCTTGCCAGGAGACAAGCGGATATTTGAGGTCCAGAGCCCATTTCCATTGACCTCTCTCTCCTCCATCAATAAAAATAATAGATGAAGTCTATTTTGAAGTTTGTATATGTTAATTCAGTTAATACTTTCCATAATCCAGTCAAATTGGTATTACAGCTACTACCCTACTATTCTCTCTCTCTCTCTCTCTCTCTCTCACACACACACACACACACACACACACACACGCACACACACACACACACAGAAACAGTGAGACAAAGATGAAGAACCTGAGATTCAGAAATGCTAAGTTTCCAATGTCAAAGAGATAGTGAATATCACAGGCAGAATTTGAACCCGGGACCTCCAACTCCAGAACTAGTGTGCATTTTCTGTATCACTTTACCTCTCTACTTTCATAAGCGTTGAGTGGGGAGGTCTATGATGTACAGACCACCATGTTAGGCATGGAGGGAGAGAAAACATTAAGGCACGGCTCCTATCCATAAGGGGTTTATAGTTTTGTAATTGGTCCCAACATGTACACGAATAACTATAAAGCAAAATAGAACCAAATAATTAGACTTATGTCAGTAACAACTAATAAATAGCTGAGGAGATAAGGCTAGGCACTTGCCCTAGATCACTGTTAGTAGGGAACAAATTAAACAGTATCACAAGGAGCCTGAACACTGAACAATCCAATTAGTACACAGAAGCTTCCTTTGTTAGTAATAGCTACAAATACCCTAGGAAGTGTCAACCAGCAGCCTGGGGCAGCTGCATGGCATATTTAAAAACCCAGGTCATAAGTTCACTGTTACTGGTGACAGTCAACCACTCTGCATTGTTTCTGTACATACCAAAATAATTATAGTATCACTGGCATGCATTTCATGGAGGATGGGTTGAGATGGGGCTAAAGCATCAGCTTAGTTTCATAAGTGAGACCAGAAACTGATTTTGATGAGGGGTAAGAATAGGGAGGTCTTGGGGAATTGGAGGTCACCATAAGTGGTAAAGGGTAGATTCAGGAGAAGTAAGAGAATGGGAGGAGTAGAAGGATAGACGGGTTTGGTCAAAGAGAATAATTTCAGAATTCAAAACCTTGGAGGCACAGGCAATTCAAACTGATGGCAAGGTCCAGGATTTGATCAAGCATATGATAGCTAAAGTGAATTTGAGAATTAAGTCATTGGAATGCAGGCAGTGGAAGAGTTGTAAAGTTAAATAGATGGGAGGATCATCAGTATAGATGTTGAAATCTTAAGGATAATAAGAGGTGATGGAGTAGAGGAAAACTGTGTAACCAAGTATGGGATATATTGAGGAAGCTGGCCGAGTCATAGCATCATAGAATCTAGAACTACAAGAGGCTTTCAAGAATAAAGACTATTTACCTCATTTTACAGGTGAGGAAATGGAATCCCAGAGAAAGGAAGTAATTTACCCAACATTATACAAGTAAAAAGTTAGTCAAAATCTGAACTCAGGTTCTCTGACCCTAAATCTATTAATTGCTCTTACTTCTAAAAAGGGAGCTGCCGTATGTATCAATCCATTCCCATGATTCCTTATATCAGAACTCCCTTCCCTCTTCACCACTACTCTATATGTGTTTTCTTCCATTACAATTTAAACTCCTTGAGGGTAGGGGTTGTTGTACCTTTATATTTGCATTCCTTGTACTTAGCATGGAGTCTGGCTCATATCATATCTCTTGAAAGAGGTTTGAGTAGCTGGGTATATGTAGTCACAGAAAGCAAAAACCATCTCTCTCTCTCTCTCTCTCTCTCTCTCTCTCTCTCTCTCTCTCTGTCTCTCTCTGTCTCTCTCTGTCTCTCTGTCTCTCTCTCTCTCTCTCTCTCTCTCTCTCTCTCTCTCTCCTCACTCTCACTCCTTCTCTCCCCTTTCTTCGGCACTCTTCAGTCTACCTGGATCACTTGGGAAGCAGGGTGTGAATGGTTAAGAGTTGTACACCAGGACCACAAGTACCAAAACAATCTACCTTTTATCTACCATCTTTACAAAGCATTCCTCTGTGCTTTCTCAGCTTTATCCTCCTTGAAATTAGCCTTCCTTTTTCATAATTCTTTTGTTTCTATAAAAGTGAAAACTACACACAACCTGTCCCCCTAAAATGTACATTCACAATCAAAAGACTTTGTAGTTTTTGTGCTTTAAAAAAAAAAAGTTAAAATAAAAGACTCACTTGTTGGTAGCAATGCGTGTGAATGCAGGGTGATATAAGTAGTGATGTGTACTTTAAGAAAGAACTGATTTTGACAAATGGTGACCCCAACAATGGTCTGGGCATAGGTGTAAGGAGAAGCCTATGTGTACATGTGTATAGTTGTGTATAACTTGGTAGCTATACATGTTTGATAAGGCAGAGCTGTTCATTTCCTCAGAAACCGGGAGATAGACAGCTCTGTATAAATCAGCAAGTTTATCTTGAAGTGTAGTCAAGACACCAATGACTTGTAAACTCTCCAGAAAAGAGAATCACAATAAGGTAGAGAATAAAAATATTCCTATATTCAAGTCATCTTTATTTTTCTTCAAAGGAAAGGGAGAATTTCTGTTTTTAAAAGAAAGTAATAACAATGGGACAAACAGTGAGAAAAGAATCAGAAAATCCAGTGGATTCCAGAGCAAGCTAAAATGAGCTGGGTGCCTTTAGACAGATTATTTAGTTACTTTGAGAAGACAGAGTGGTTGAATGTATATACAGTGCTGCATTTGGCATTGGGAAGAGTGTGTTCAACTCTTACTAATAAGCAAGAAATAAGTTGTGTGACTCTTGGTAAGACACACAAATTTTCTTTGCCTCAGTATTCTTATCTATAAAGTAGGGATAGTGATAGCTATATTATCTGCTTCACAGTACTATGAGTCTTGAGTGAGATAGTGTTTAAAGCACTTCACACATTTTGAGTATTCTCCAAATATCAGTTATTGTTTTAACGAGAAATTTGGCCTTCTCTATCCTTTCCAACTCTAACATCCATATTTAGATAGTGACTTGAATTGTTGCATACCTTATAGAGTACTAGACTTGGAGTCAGGAAGAGTTGTATTCAAATTCCACTTCTGACATATACTAGCAGTGTGAATGATGGACAATTCATTTAATCTGTCTGAGCCTCAAGTAATGTTCTAGGATTTATCTACTAAATTATACTAGCTAAGATGTGTTGCTTAGTACAAATCTTTCTGTATATATGTTAATTCTTCCCAGTAGAATGGAAGTTCCTTCATGGCAGGGCCTGTTTGGCTTTTGTTCTTGTATTCCCAGCACCTTGCTAATAGAAAGTCATGGGAGCATAGATTTATAGCTAGAAAGGACCTTTATCTAGCCCATCCTTTCTTTTATAAAAGAGGAAACAGAGATTAAGTGACTTGTCCAGGGCCACATAGCCATTCCTCTGTACCAGGCTGTTAAAATGAACAGACATTTATATACCACTTAACAAAGCACTAAGGGGTGTTTTATAGACATATGAGTATATTTGCTGTTTTTGTTGTCATCTTCAACTCTTTGGGGTTTTTTTGGCAAAGATGCTGAAGTGGTTTGCCATTTCCTTCTCCAGTTCATTTTACAGATGAGGAAACTGAAACAAACAGCGCTAAGGGATTTGTTCAGTCACATAGCTAATAGGGATCTGAGGTCAAATTTGAACTCTGGTCTTCCTGACTTCAGGTTCAGGGATCTATCCACTTTACCACCTAGCTGCCACAGTGAATGGATTACTGACATATAGATTATGCTTTACAAAATACCTTTATATATCATTTCATTTGTGATTGGGTTAGGCAATGCAAATATTCTTACTCTCATTTTACAGGTGAGGTACTGGAGCTTCAGTGACTTGCCCCAGGTCACCCAACTAGTAAATGGAAGAGGCAGGAATAAAACCCAAGTGTCCTGAATTCAACGGCTAGTGTTCTTTCCACTACACTCCACACAACAACGACTAAGACAAACATGAATATTGGGGGAGGGAGGTGACTGCGAGGTGGGCCTGGTCAGCAAGAAGTCTCCAATCGAAGGTTTACAAGTGGGCACACAGTAGGTACACAGGTTCTTTTTCAGCTTTATAGTTCTACCTCAGGCTGGCTTCTTTGGCACTGAGAAGCAGCATGGTATTTTGAGTGGAAAGCAGGGTTTTAGTCCTTCCACTTACCAGTTTCCTCTCCTACCACCTAGCTGACCTGGAGGTCAAGAAGAAAAGGCATATTTTGGTTTTTGCCTTAAAAACAAAATAAACTTGGATGCTAGAAGGATCTACAGCTTTGTCATCATGGAAGAACTCCCTCAGATCTCCACCTGGACGTGCTAGCACTAAAGATAAACTCTTGGCAGAGACCCCGGAGTGCGGAGAGACCAGTTCCCCACCTGTTACAGAGGAGGAAACCGAGGCCGGGGAGGTCAAGTGATTTTCCCCAAATTCCCTCTGGTAGTGAGTTAGGAGAGAAATTCTAGGAATTTGCCCGAGGCACCTGGAGGCTGAGTGACGAGACCAAGGTCAGAAGAGGAATTTGAACCGAGTCTTTCTGACAGCACATTATTCGTTACCTTTCCTCTTTATTCTTTCTTAATTAAATGCTATCTAAATGTGAATTGTCAGTATCAGCCACTCAGCCGGGAAATTTACAAAAACGTAGTCCCCGCCCCCATCGGGCCCAGCTCTGGCCACGCCCCTCATTCATACTTTCTTTTTTGCCCCTCCCCCTATTCAGATCCGCCTTTGCTTCTCCCCGGCCTCTCCTCTCCGGCCACCTGGGTCAGCCCTCCCCGCACTTCGCTCTTGCTACGGCTGGCCCCGCCCCCCGGGATCCGAATCGCCCCGCCCCTTCGTGGGCGGGGGAGCGGTCAGGGGGCGGGGCCCTGCGGGATGACGTGGAAGCGTGCGCGGTGACGGCCGGCGCTCTTGTTCCTTAGCCGAGCGGTGGAGGCAGGAGGACGCGGCCCGGAGCCCGGACGAGCCCGGACGAGCTCGGTGGACCGGCCAGCCAGCCGCTCGAGCTCGGGCTCGGACGCCTGTCCCGTCCTCCCCTGCCCCTCGGCCGCCCCCGCGGCGACCCCGGGGGCCTTCCTCCCTTCGGCGCGCGCTTCGCTTGCCTGGGTGAGTGCAGAGCCGGGCCCAGAGCCCGGGGGCGGCTCCTCCGGTCGTAACGGCTGTGTTTATGTTATTGTGCCGCCGCCGCCGCCGCGGTGACCCCCTCCGGAGGGGGAGGGGAAGGAGGAGGAGGGGGCGGCGAGGGGGAGGGGCGCGCGTCCCCGCGAGGGGGGAGGGGGCCCGCCTGGGGACCGGGGAGAGGATGCCGGGGGATCCGGAGAACAATAGCGGGGTGAAGGGGGCCAGGAGGGGGAGGGGGCGGGGAGGAGGACCCAGAGGGGGAGGGGACGGGGCCGGGGGCGATGACGCGCTGCTGCCCCACCGTTTTCCTCCCCGCCCCCCCACCGCCT
Organism: Notamacropus eugenii; assembly: GCF_028372415.1. Taxonomy (NCBI): domain Eukaryota; kingdom Metazoa; phylum Chordata; class Mammalia; order Diprotodontia; family Macropodidae; genus Notamacropus; species Notamacropus eugenii. Next base: position 219,741,244 of record NC_092872.1, on the reverse strand, counting down.
CCAGCCCCGGGACCTCGGGAGCCCGAGAGCTAGATGGGTACCCACCTCCCTCCTCCCGCGGCGGCGGCCCCGAAAGGGTGGTCTGTGCTTAGCGTATTTTCCCCACTTGCATATTGTATTTTTTAAATGGCCAGGGATGGGGGAGAAGTTCTCAAAGACTTTGGGGGAGGGGGGAGATCTGTAGTCCTTGAAGGCCGGGACGGGGACTGGAAGCGTGCAGCGAGTACCTCGTAGATCCTGGGTATGTAAAAAGAAAATGGTCTTATCATTCCCATCCTGGACCATGTGTAGTGGCTGAGTTGACGCTCTAGGGCATCCTGGGTTTTTGAGTGTGTGTGTGTTTTTGTTTGCTTTTTGTGTTCTGTGGAGCCTTGTTTATGCCAGTAATGTAAAGCACAGATGCATCAGTTATATGCAGATACATCAATGCAAAAAAAAAAAAAAATTATTGGTACCGGCGATGAGTCCTCGGCCGGTGAATGGCAAATGGACTGTTTTAGCTTGTGGTGTTCTTATGAGATTTTTAAAATCTTAAGTAAGGAACTGATCTTTTCTGTATATCTCTAAACGCTTATGCTTATAGTCCCTGGCACGTAATACGCGTTTAATGATTGTGTCTTGACTGACTTGACTGTCCGAGTCACACTTTGGACTGCAGCTGTGTTATTTGGAGTTTGGGTAAATTAGTAAAAGCATATGGTCTTTGTTTTTTCTTTTCTTGTCTTCCCTCGTATATATTCTGTGAATTCAATAACATTCATCACCATCCTATTAAACTGTGCCCAATAAGTGCAATTTGCTTAAATTAGGGATAGGAACTGGACTATTGATTGTATTCCCATAGGGAACTCTCAGGTAAGGAAATTCCTTCTGATAATTGTAGGTTGGTACCTCTTCTGCAGTTGACCATCTCAGATGCCTAGGTGCTGAGAGGTTGTGACTTGCCTGGGATTACAAGGGCAGTATCTGTCAGAGGAGGGACTTGAACCTGTGTCTTGATGATTCCAAGGTCAGCCTGTCAGCTATGCCACAATAGCTAAGGTAAAAATAAAACAATCAAAAAAACCTTCCCACTAAGTGCAATTAATTAACTTATTTAATTCCGAGCTCATGCTACTTTTTTTTTGTTAATGTGGCTTCTTGGCAGTCATCCCACACTATGTCAGAGCTAGGAGTAGAAGGTAAAATGAAGTAGTTCAGTGTGGTATGTGAATGTTGCCTTGTCTACAGTCATAGCCCTGATTTATCCTTAAATAAAGCTATAAGATAACCTAGTGTTTAAGATCCTCATTTGTGAAATGAAGGGACTGTTTCCCTGACTCCTTTTGTCATTAATATTCTATGATTCCATGCAAGGTGCTTTTACTATTTTTTTTAAGTTGGAGGATTAAATGTTCCAATATATTAGAAACTGAAGGATTAAATGTGAACTGAAATTGCAGTTTTTGAAAAATTTTGCACAACATTTTGTCCGTGCATTTTGGTAAGCCACATACAGTTGTGACTAAGTGGCCATACTTTCATATGTACTACCTATCACCAGAGTAGGGGGATCTTGAACAACTTTGTTGAAGTGTTATTGCTTCAGTAAATTGACCTTCTTAAAAGGAACCTCATAATACTAAAATCAAGAATGTTCGGATACAGTAAATAGTTGTCTGAATGTTTGTATTATGAAAGGTACAAGTTCTAATTATTAAGCCAGAAGTATTTATGGCACTAACATATTTTCAATTTGCTTTGTTATAAAAAAAAAATTAAAGGAAGCATGTGCTCCTTAAATTGCAGGTAATGAAATTTTATATTTTTATCTCTGCATCACAGTCATTTCTCATTTTATATCCCCTTTCTTCCTCCTCCTTAAGCCCTCTCTTGTAACAAAGAAAAATAAACCAAAGTGATGGATAAAACCTGTGTACACAAAATTTGATACCCACGGTTCAGTGTTCTGCAATCCACTTTCCTTCTGAGAAGAAAACTATTTTATTCTCTTCTCAGAACCAAGATTTTTCATTATACCCATTGAGTTCAGCTTCCTTTTAATGTTTTTTTTACCTTGACATTATTGTTGTGAAATTGTTCATCTGGTCCTGTTTTTCCCACACCTGTATCACGTCATAGAAATCTTTGTATATTTCTCTGAATTCTCCATATTAGTGCTTCTTACTGTATAATATTTCATTAATAGATTACAGTATATATTTACCCCTTTGATGGGCATCTACTTTTTTTTTTTTTAAGCCAGCCAGTTCTTTACTGCCACAGTGGGAGTGCTGCTATGACTTGTTACATAGAAGGCCTTTCTTTCTGTCATTGACCTCTTTGGACTCTCTGCCTGATTACAACTTCCTGATCAGAGGTCATGAACAGCTTGGTGGCTTTTCTTACATAATTCCAAAATCATTTTATAGCATGTTTGAGTCAGTTCAGAGCTCCAAAAGCAAGGTGTAGCAGTTATTAAGTATCCCCTATGTGCCGAGCCCTGTGGATACGAAGACAAAAATAGAAAAATTCCTTCTCTCAAGGAATTTATATTCTATTAGGGGAAACAGGCTGAACTAAAAGATGGAATACAAAACAGAAAGTAATTTCTTGAGTGAGGGCATTAACAAAGGACAGGATTAGGAGAGCTCCCTGTTCAGAGTATTCCACTTGAGCTGACTTTCCAAGGCAGGTAGCATTTCTCTGAGCTAGAGAAGAAGAGGGAGCTCATTCTAGACAAGAGTGATTGATCAGCCTGTGCAAGGCACAGAGATGTTAGGTGGCATATTGGGTGTGAGAAACAGCAAGTGTGGAGGAGAGTCGTGTTTAGTAGGACTGAGTAAGTACACTGGAGACTGGTTGTGAAGGGCTTTGAAAGCCAAATGAAAGAACTGGTATTATATCCTAGAAGCAAGAGGAAGCTGTTGGAGCTTACTGAGCAGGAGAGTGACATAGATGTGTGCCTTAGGAATATCAGTTTGGCAACTGTATGGAAGCTTGTGGATTGGAGAGACTAGATTTGGGGAGACTACTAGGCTATTACAGTAGTCCAGGGCAAAAGGTGATGAGGACCTGGACTAAGGTAGTGGCTGTGTGAGTGGAGAGAAGATGATATGAGGGGCACTGTGGAGGTAGAATCAGTGAGGCTTGTCAGCTGATTGGGGGTGAGGGAAAAACAAGAATGGAGGATGACTGAATTTGGGAACCTGGGTGACTAGAAGGATTGTGCAACCCTTAACAGAAATTTGGAAGTTAGTAAGAGGATGGATATGCGGAACTACCCATTAAGCAGTTAGTAATGTGGGACTGAATTCAGAAAAACTGGGAATGTGTATGTCTGTCTGTACATGACACACATATACATATACACAAACACATATCCAGAAGACTCAGGTAGACACACCTACACATATGTATATGTGGCAGGGAGGGTACCTATTTGGGAGTCTTCTGGATGGAGCTGATAATTGAGCCCATGGGAGCTGATGAGACCACCAGGAGCAAAGAGAGAAAAGAGAAGAGCCGGTTGGGAGGATGATGTTCTAGGAAAAGACATGGTGAAGGAGCAACTGAACAGTTAGTAGGATAGGAAAGAACAGGAATATGAAACCCAAGGAGGAGATGATATCAGGGAGGAAGAGAATGGCCAATAGTGCTAAACATTTCAAAGAGAAGCCAAGAAAGGCATTTAGGAGATCATTAGTAGCCTTGGAAAGAACATTTTCAGGAGAGCAAGGTCAGAAACCAGATTGAGAAATGAGAGTAGAAGCAGTGAAATAGTTTTTTCCTAAGTGTTTGCCTGGGAAAAGGAGGCAAAATATGGGATAGGAGACCTCCAATAGCTTGAGGAAAACAATTAGTGAAGGCTCTTTTAAGTATGGAGTAGATCTGGGGATATTTGGAACAATAGGTAAGGAGCCAGTGGATGAGGGATTTAAAAATTTAGGAGAGGGGATGATATGGGAGGAGAAGGTAGGGGATTATTAGGGTACCTGTCTTTCCACAGACCCTCTGACATTTCAGTTGGGTGGATTGGAGATGAAATCTTAGTTATTATACTTCACATTTCTTGTTACTTGTGTCTTCAAAGTGATTTTCCCCTATGAACTTGACTGCTTAATCTTTAGGATCTTTCACTATGTGAGGCAGTGTGATATAGTGGAAAGATTCTTGAAATCGGAATCATGAGTCTCAAATTGTAGGTAATCACTCTTTCTGAACCTGTTTCCTCATCAGTGAAATGAGGGGTTGGACCAGATTTGATGTCTCAAGCCCTTGGCACTCTCTTGAGACCCCAAGGAGTATTATACAGTTCTTTGTTCAGATTTGAGAAAAGAAATCAATTTAGAAAGCTGCAAGAATTGTACAGAACAGCCTTAAAGTGTTTTAGTGTATCTGAGAATGTGTATGCTGCTATGAACTTTTAACAAGATTTCAGTTGACACCGTTTGATGTAGAAGGTTCTCTCCCCTTTTCCTTTTCCTTTTGCCCTCTCTCCCATTCTGTTTTGCCCATGTACTTTCGTTTCCCAGAAATCTTTGCTTATTTTACAAGAATCTTCTCTGCCACACATGCCATATGGACCCAGACTTACTCTTTTGCCATCTGTACCTTCCATTTCATTTCATGTCTCATCCATAAATATGCTGTGTATTTCTGAGTCTTACCCCTCATCATTATCCTCTGTTTTGTGAAGCATTTGAAATAAATCATTGTATTAGAATCAGCAGAATATATGAAGTGCTGTCTTGTTTTGAGCTACTTCTCTAGGATAGTGGTTTCACCTAGTTTTTATACACATAACATTCATATATACATATACATGCATATATTTAATATATATATATTTCCTTAAAGAAGACTTTTTGAAGTGTGCTGTCCTGTGATTATCTTGATAGATAAAAAGTGCCAATAAATAAAAATTAGAACATGATACACCACAAAGGATGGAATACATATAATGAAATATGAAGTTCCCACTGCCCTAATTGAATTTTTCCATCTGACAGTTGATCCTTCTGGAGTGGCAGGAAAGGGAGAGAGATAGACTCACCCTGTTAAACCCACGTTGGAAGTGCAATGGCCACTCAGCACTGATCTCAGTAGACAAGTTAAAAACTACTCTATTTTTCTACCCTAGGCTGGTTTGCCCCTCCTTAGGCAGCCCCGGGTGCACCTTATTGGTATTGGACTTAGTGAAGACACCCAGGTGATTTTAGACATACTACAGCACAGAACTGCCTAACTCAAGTGATCCACCATCCTCAGCTTCCCCTGCAGGAGAAACTACAGGCAGGCACCACCACACCTGGCCTGACATGTGAGTCCGAGGTGTGATTCTAACGAGTTTTAATGGTAAAGCTCATTTGGCATTAATATCATAGGGTTCTTTGTAATTGGAAATTTTTTTAGATTAGAATTTGAATCCATAGATGTTTATTACTATCTTTTCTATGTAAAGTATTGCATATTGTGTGGGATGGCTCAGATCTCTACTTAAATCAGTTACTCAGAGGCCTCTCAAAGTGATGACAGAAAGTTTATTTATTCAATTCTCGAGAAGCGGGACAGTCTTACACCAGTTCACCTGGAGTAGGAAAGCCGAAGACAAAGAAAAGGCAGTGATTTATATAGACCCCTAATGCTAGTCCCTCCCCCCCCCGCACTGACCATTATTCTCATTAGCTGAGAATGTGATCTTACATTTTAGACACGAAATCTAACCAATCCCTTTTGAAATGAAGACATTGAAGAATTATGTAAGTTTTATCCAGTCATTGAGACCCTAATGTACTACACAGTTTTATATCCTTATATGGAATTATTCTGTTCTAAAAATATAGTAACCTTGAGCTTCTTGGTCCCACCTCACCCCTGGGAGAAGAATTACAATCTGAGAAATCTTCACTAAACCTATTCCACTCACATATGTTTATGTAGTGCTTTTAATTTTATTATTTTCCTCAAAATAGATCTGTGAAGGAGGTAGTGTAATTTTTGTTCTCCTTTTATAGATGAGAAAATTGATTCAGAAAGATTGTGATTTGTCTGGATTCACATAGCTAGTTAAATCTCCTAGCCAACACTTGAAATTCTTTAACAAACTGAAGTATGTCTTCTAACTCCAAGTTGAATACATTTTCCACTATAATGATAAGAATGAACCTGTGATTTCAGTTAGTGGGAATTCCCTAGTGAGGAAAATCTCTTCAGGAGTCCAATATGCTGTGGCCCACAACAGATTACAGTGTACCTGGGAAATATATGACAAACAAATGAAAATACAATAGAACATAGAAAAAAATTAATGTATGATTTTCTGAGTCAATATGCAGCCCCTGGGGACTCTTATGTAAGGTTTAATGACTCCCTTTTCCATTTGAATTTGTCACTACCACCTAGAGCATCAAGAGTCAAGGGACTTGTGCAGGATCACGAGGTCAGAATTCTCAGAGGCATCTTAGAGGATAACTATCCACTCTATAATGCTATCTTTCTTCCATTCTACCATATAATTATATATTTTATTGAAAAGATGGGCTGGGGGAGAATTAAAGAATATTCTGGCAAAGTAGGAAGCTTATTTTTAGCCATTGCTTTTTGAGATACCCTTTGGCCTCCTTTACATCCAGGGGAAAATGCCTATAGGAAAGAAAGTTAAGAATGAATTACACTGAAGTAATTAGTTTAGAATCTTTAGTATTCTGTCTAATGCTGTTGTGGGGATGACCTTCTGAGGATTCCAAATAGTCAGTTAAAAAAATTAAATTAATCACAAATTAACTAGTCACAGAATATTCAAATTGTAATTAAGAGTTTGAATTTGGACTATCAGATTTGACTTCTATTAATTTTTTTTGGTTAGCGAGCTAAAGTTTCCATGCTTGAATCATACAGATAGTTGAGATGCTTTAGTCATAATGTGACCATTAGGATGCTAGCTCTGTAGTCTCTTTTCTACTGTGACGCTATTGGTATGGGTTACTTTTACAAAGAAAATACTATGAAAAGGAAAAAAATCATGGTGACAGTAAACTCTTGGATAATAGAATTTTTCTTTCTTTCGGTGAGCTATACTGTTTATTGTCTGAGTAATTTAGCTCTTTCAAAAAAAAAGGCAAATTAAAACTAAAAAGAGGGATTTGGATTAGATAATTTTAAAGGTATCTTTAAACTTTAGTTTTAATTGTTGCCTTGTTTCATCAAATCACATGACTAAGAAGGTAATCTTTTAACATTTCAACTGGAATTGACTCATAAAGTGTAAAAAAAAAAAGTTGATTCTCAGAAGAAATAGAAACATGGCCCATTTCCTCACTCAATTCACATCTTTTTTTCCACTTCTCTCCCAGTTCTGCCCATATCATGAAATCATCTGATTGATTTTTGAGAAATTTGAAATGGTCTTATGTAATGATGTGCTTTATAAAACCCACACTTTAAAAATGGATTTTATTTAAAATTAAACATTTTGCGCAAGTTTCCTCAAAAGGAACCAGAAAGGACTCTGCTTAGGTGCTGGGGATAAGATAAAGTATGACACAATCCCTAATCACTAGGAGTTTACGTTGAAATGGGAAAGAGAACAAGTACATGTAATACAAAGTTAATACATAGAAATACAAAGTTAATAAATAGAAATTTATACAAAGTATTTACATACAGGAAAGGAGGGTACTAGTGATTGAGGAGTTGATCAGGTAAGGCTGGTAAGAACATGATCGGAGCTGTATCTGAAAGGAGGAGTTCTGTTTTCAACCAGTTGAGTTTGAAATATCCAGTAAGATGTCTGGGATTGAATGAACTGCAGCGGGGGAGACTTGGGCATGAATGAAGGCAATCAGCATAGGAACCAGTAATACATAGAGAGAGCATCATCTCATCAGATTTGATTAAAAATACTTTTAGAAGACAAAATACATAGGATATCTTTCTGGCCAAACTTGGTATTTTTTATGAAGCTAGTATTAAAAAGAGTGTAATGCCTTTGAGGCAGGATAGTAGGGTAGAATGGGGAAAATAGCACTTTGAGGCGATACATTCTAGGTGTAACTATAAATGAACTTCCTCATTTTTCCATTTATCAGCTTCCTGATTCCAAAGATATGACAAGGCAATCAAGCCATTTATAGTTAGCATATCTCTTAACACAAATTATAGACATTTTCAGGCTGACTTAATATTAGATGCAGCTAATAGAATTATATTATAATGGTAATTACTATATAGTAATACTATATACAACTGTATAGTAATATTATACACAGATTTAATATTACAGGCAACGATGTGGTGGGGTGTATAGAGTGCTGAACTTAGAATCAGGAAGACCCAAGGTAAAATCCTGCCCCAGACACTTACTAGCTGTGTGACCCTGGACACGTCACCTAATTTCTCTTAGCCTCAGTTTTTTTATTTATACAGTGAGCATAATAATAGTCTCTACCAGGTTTCAGTGATCATATAAGTAAAGTGATTTGTAACCATCAGGTGCTCTGGACAGATGCCTGATAATACATTATTCCCCTTTTCTGAGATCCCTGTCTATGATCCTTTCAAACTAGGCCCAGTTAGGCTTTTTAGAAGTAAATTGTCATAACCATCCTCCCACAGAGGAGTTAAATTCTTCATTCTGAATTTTGCAAAATTTGGTCAGAAAGACTTTAGTCTACAATTTGCCATCTAGATTGTTTTTGCTTAATTCTGATTAGAACAGTCAATCAATGACCATTTATTACCACCTTCCCATGTCCCAGGCACTGGGATATAAAGACAAAAACTTTCTAGTCTCCACTTTAAAGGATCTTGTATTCTCTCTGGGAAACAATATGTACGCATAGAAACTTACACAAAATACAAGACACTTTTTTGATGGAAGCACTAGCAACTGAAAGGCTTCATAGTAGCAGGTGACCTTTGAAGGATACTAACTATCTGAAGGGACCAAAGTGAGAAGGAAGGGAATTTCAGGTATGGGTGATGGAATGTGTGAAGAAAAGTATGAAGGCTATTGAGAGAGTAGGTTATGGTAATTGGGAAAATGAGAAAGTGGGAGGCCAGGGTGTTTGAGGGAACATAATCAGCAAACATTTATTAAGTGTCTACTATGTGCCAGTCACTGTGCTAAGCACTGGGTTTACAGAAAGAGGTAAAGTCAATCTCTGCTCTCAAGAGGCTTACAGTTAAATGGGAGAAACAACCTGCAAACAAATATATACAGCACAGGCAATCTACAGGATAAATAGGAAATAATGAAAAGAATTGAAAGGAGTTAGGGAAGGCTATTATATAAGGTGGGGTTTTAGTTGGAAGGAATTTAAGAGGTCAGTAGTTGGAACAGAGGAAGGAGAGCATTCCAGGCATGGTAGTTAGAAAAAATACCCAGAGTCAAGAGATGGAATGTCTTGGTTTTGGTATAACCAGGAGACTGGTGTCACTTGATTGAAGAGTTTGAGAGTAAGGTGTAAAAAGACTGGAAAGATAGGAGGGGGTTAAGTTATTAAATCTTTAAATGCCAAAAAGAATTTTGCATTTGTTTCTGAAGATGAGAGGAAGGCACTGGATTTTATTAAGTAGGTGGGTGACATGATTGGACCTGTGTTTTAGGAAAACTGCCTTAGTAGCTGAATAAAGAAAGGATTGAAGTAGGGAGAGCCTTGAGCAGACAGACCCAGCTACAGAATTTTGCAGTAATTGAGGGCCTGTCCTGGAGTAGTGGCAGTGGCAGAAATTTTCAAGTCATATCTAAGAGATGTTAAAAAGGTGAAATCATCAGGCCTTGACAACAGCTTAGACATGAGGGTGGAGGGGCGCTTGGAGTGAGAGATAGTGAGGAATCCAGGATGACTCTTCAGTTGTGAATCTGAGAGATTGGGAGGGTGGTGTTGCTCTTTTCAGTAAAAGGGAAGCTAGTGGGGTAGGGGGAGGGCATTTAGAGGAAAAGATAATGAGGTGGGTGGTTTTGTTTTATTTTTTTACATAGAGTTTAGGATGTCTACTGAACAGGTGGTTTGAGATGTCTGAAAGGCATGTGGAGATGTGAGAATGGAATACAGAGAGATTGGGGTAGAAAAGGTAGATCTGAGAATCAGCAGCATAAAGGTGGTAATTAAATCCATGGGAGCTGATGATGTAAGCGAGTGAAGTAATATAGAGGAAGAAGGGGAGAAGGCCTTAAACAGAACCCTGAGGGACACCTAAAGTTAGATGGCATAATCTGGAAGAAAATCGAGCATAGGAAATAGAGAAGAAGCTGTCAGATAGGTAGGAGGAAAACCAGGAGAGAATGGTATCCTGAAAACTTAGGAGAGGAGAAAGGGAACAATAAGTGTCAAAGGCCAAGGTCAAGGAGAATGAGGATTGAGAAAAAGCCATTGGATTTATCGACTAAGAGATCATTAGCAACTTTAGAGAGAACAGTTTTAGTAGAATGATGAGGTTGACTGCAGGCCTGTAAGGAGTTAAGAGAGTAAAGTGAGAAAAAGTGGAGACACTTATTTTAGATGGTCTTTTTGAAGAGTTTAGCTGCAAAAGGCAGAAGAGATATAGGACAATAGCAGGCATAGAAGGGGTCAAGTGAGGTTTTTTTCAGGCTAGAGGAGAAATGAGCATGTTTGTAGGCAATAGGAAATGAGCCAGTAAGAAAGGGAGAGATTGAAAATAAGTGAAGAAGTAGAGGTAACTGAGGGGACACTCTATTCAAGGAGACAGGATGGAATGGGATCACTTAAAGAAATAGAAGAGTTAGCTTCCAGTAAAGAGTAAAATCATTTATATATGAGGGCAGCTAGATTGCTCAGTGCATAGAATGCCAGGTCTGGAGTCAAGAAGACTCACCTTCCTAAGTTCAAATATGGCCTTAGACACTTACTAGCTGTGTGACCCTAGGCAAGTCACTTAACCCTGTTTGCCTTAGTTTCCTTATCTGTAAAATGAACTGAAGAAGGAAATGGCAAACCACCCCAAAAACTTCCAAGAACTCAAATGGGTCTTGAAGAGGACATGACTGAAAACGACAGAGAAAAGGTCACTTCATCATGTGAAACTGGAGTGAAAGAGAAGAAAGGGACAAAAGGCAACTGAGTGATAGGAGATTAGGAGGGGAGAAGAGGGAGTTCATAGTGAGTGGTCTCAATTTTTTTCCAGAGTTGTTTGCTGTGGGTACGTGTGCCTTCCATTCTACCAAAGGCACAGTGGAAGGGCTGGGTGGAGTTAGAAGGAAAGTTTAGGGTGGTAAAGTTGAGTGGGGAATGAGGAATCAGGTCAGGGAGGGGTGTGGAGTGAAGTTTTGAGGATGATCTATCAGAGTTCAGAGTCACCAGGGTGTGAAGGGTATGACCAGGTATGAGAATATTCTTTGTTGAATGGAGGGAACCTCTCCTCAAACCTCAGAGGACAGGCACAGCAGGAAAGGGATGCCTGAAGTCAAAGGTTACCTTTCCTTATGCTGGAGGTTTTCAGTATCTCAAATGAGAAATTGGACTTGGCAGCAGGAGGCAGAAGATGCCTTCTGCTGGTATGGATGGAAAATAGTTGCTTTAGAGCAGACAGAAGATGCTCAGCCTGGCTGCAAGCAACCTTTCCTCAGGTGAAATTCTGCTTCAAGCAGGAGATGGAAGTCTTAGGGTACTAGCACAACCACTGAGGTCCTCTCACCTAAGGCAGCATGAGGAAGTGAAAGACTCCCTGTGCAGATCTGCCATCTGTTAGACTTTCCAGTCTAATCTCGAGTCTTTCTTCAAGGTTGTGATACAGAGAAAGGAGAGATAGCCATAATCTGGCTAATCCACCACCACCATTAGGATTAGAGAGAGAGAGAGAGAGAGTGTGTGTGTGTGTGTGTGTGTGTATGTGTGTGTGTAAGTAAAAGATGTGTACCTTGCTTTATGCAATATTTGTGTAACATGCAAAACATATGATAGTGTCTGGCATATTGAAGATGCTTCAGCCTGAGTTGAATTGAATTTCTCAGCACTTTTGTCTGCAGTTTGGGAGAAGGGGAGTGAAAGTTTCTTTTTGCCACCACTTCATTACCCAGTAATCAGGCTAATACAGGAGAAAGGGTGTAAACCCTGTAAGTCCAGATATTTCTTAAGCCCTAACACTTGTCAGTATCAGTAGCATGAAGAAGGGAAAAGGAAGATAGATAGACCCATTTTTGGTTTCTACCTGTGTCTTTGACAGCAAATAGGGGAAAGGGAGGGTAAGATCCTAGTCAGGCTTCCTCCATGAGATGTCTTTCCCTGCCCTTCCATCATCTTTATTATTTTCTTTCCACCCTCTGCTTCTCCTACTCCTTTTCTTCCTCCTCTACTGCCCTCCCCCCCCAAAAAAGGGAAAAAAAACCTTTGTGTCATCAGCATCTGCCTGGGGAAAGCTATGGGGGGGGGGGAGTAAGAGGAAGGTTAAGTCCTATCACTCCCTTCTGCCTTGTCCCCAGCCATCTGGAATCCATGCTACAGATGGAAGCCATTACCAATGACTTGGAAATCGGGAACTCCCTATTTCTGCCAGGACTGTAACAAAGAGGCTGTGCTCTTGGTGTTTCAAGTTTCAGCTGAATACATTTCCCCATAGAGACCATTGCTTTAGTTTATTGGTTTGATTCTACGGTAATAATTCATCTACACTGTGAATTAAAAAGGCCTTGGTGCATTATGCTTAATATTATATAATTACACAATACATAATATTTTTCTGTATTCAGAGTTCCAAAAGAGTTAATTTTGAGAACTCTTCCTTTTCACACAAATACAAGTAATAATAATGATGATGGTGATGATAGCATTTATATAGCATTTTAAGATTTGCAGCTTTACAAATATCTCATTTTGTCATAACAACCCAGACAGGTTGGTGCCATTATTATCTCCATTTTACAGTTGAAGAAACTGAGGCAAGCAAAGATTTTTTTTTTTTTTTTTTAAGACTTGCCCAGAGTAACATAGCTAGCTTAGGATTGAGTCTGAATTTGAACTCAGACCTTCTAATTCCAGGTCCAGGGCTCTAATGACTGCACTACCTAGCTATTTCTATACAAATACAAGTAACAAATACATTGTTACAATATAATTGAGAAATTACTTTGTCATGGGGTAGCCAGGGGCACTGAGGGAAGGAAGAGAAAGGGTATAAGCATTTATATAAACTATGTTCTAGGCACTATGGCAAGGACCTTTGTTTTAAAACAAGTATTTCATTTGATCCTCACAGCAACCCTTAGAGGTAGGTGCTCTTATCATCCTTACTTTGCTGTTGAGGAAACAGGATAACAGAGATTAAACGGCTTGTTCAGGGTCCCAGGGTCACACCATCCAATTCATGTCTTCCAGATTCCAGGACCAGCTCTCTTATCCACTGAGCCATCAGTTGCCTTTGGGGATCAGAAATTGTTACTTACTGAACAAATATTACTTCTTAAAATACATAAAACTTTTTTCCCTCAATTGTATCAAGATTTTATAAAGAAGAAAAAAAGATATATGGGACCAGTAGTTGCTATCTTAGACACCTTTTTTTTTCTTGTAAGGAGAGTTAAAAGTACAATTTGTGATTATTCCAATTTCTTCGGAAGCGTTCTCCTCCTTGAGATACTCCAAACATCAATTCCTGAGTGCCTCTAAACTTTTAATAAATATCTTCATTTTTTTGTTTTGAAAATAATTTAATTTATTAATTTGTTGATTAAATTTAATTAATTTATTTAATTAAATTAACAAATTAATTTAATTAAATTAAAGTTAATATTTTATTGACAATAAGTGAACATAGGTATTTTAGATTTATAGACTGACAGAGTCAGAGATGTAAATTAATCAAACTCGAAGAAGCTGTTCAAAATACAAAAGACAAGCCTATGATATAATGAACACAATGTTGGAATAAGCAGTGATTAAATCTAGAAGATTCTTAGATTCTGACTGAAAGCCATGGAACAAAACATCAAAGCAAAGATTAATTATACTGAAATGCAAGGACAGTGTGGGACAAGCATTAGAATTTTAATCTTACAGTGTAGTGTCTTCTTAATTAAGCTATTCTAGCATATAGTATGAGGGTTGGGTTCCAGATTTAGTAGGTCTGGCTGATACACTTGGAGAAGCTTAAACCATGACAGTCTAGAAATGAAAACATACCAGAATGTCTTTGTTTAGGTAAAAAGTTAAAAAAACACTAAAAGTTAGGGGTGTTAAAGGCGTAGTGATCCCTTGGTTCATCTAGAGATTGTAGTAAGCCCTTAATTACCTAATTGAGCCCTTAATTACATAAGTACAGTTTAAAGTAAAATTAAAGGAAATTCCATGACTTCTTGACATTGTTATGCCATTAAAAAGAGACTTGGACAGAAAATGGCAAATTGTTTTGCTCTAATTTTTTGTATTAACCAGAAACTCGCTTTCATCCAAGTGCTATTAAGTTATGTTTTAGAATCATAGAATTTAGAGCTAGAAAGAACCTGATGTCACGTAGGCCAAATCCTTCATTTGGCAGAGGAGGAAATGGAGATGTAGTAGGCAGGCAACGTCACCTTTCAAGGTCACACTGGTAGTAAGTGGCAGAGAGCAATTCAGACTCATGTCTCTAAATCCACTGCTCTTCTGGCTAAATTGTACATTTCAAATCTCTGAGCAGTAACTTCAGATGCTATCGTTTGTGTAAGCAGCATACAAAAGTGAGATAAAATTGTTCATATATGTGTTGAGCTTAGAGGATGAATGGTAAGAGCAGGGCAAAGTTATAATAGTGATTCAAATGATACAAGCTCATTTTCTCTCCTTTCAAAGATTATTTTAAGAAATTTGAGAAAAATATTAGTATCAAAAGAAATAGCTAATTGCCTCGAAGTTGTAGTGAACATTTTAATTTTCTTAATTCAGGAAGTTTACTTATTCAACACATTTTTGTCTTTTTAAAGATATGAGCAAAGAAAGAATATGTAGATTGTGATTAGTCTGGCAGGACTGGAGGTTTCCTATAGGGTAATTGAGGGAGTAGTGAAAGAAGAGGTTGGAAAGATAAATTGGAGTCAGATTATCTATAGATACTTGAAGGAGTTTGGACTTTAGCCTGGAGCCAGCATGAAATGATGAGAGTTGATAGGATTTTGATTAATGATGTAATGAGATGAAAGCCACGTTCAAGGAAGATCAACTTGGTATGCAAGATGAATTGGAAGAGGGAGAGATGAGTAGTCAGAGATGAGTAAAGAGGCAATTATAATAAATCAGAGGATGTACATAAGGGTGGTGATCATCTTGTCTTTTATATTTTAAGTCTAAAATCTTGAGTTTGACATTCAAAGAAAGCCCTTTTAACTAAAATTTACTTTTCCCAGCATCATTGCCTACTATTTCTCTTCCACATACCCAGTATTCCAACCAAACTAGACTATTTATTGTTCTGCAGACTTATTTTCTTTCCTACCTGAGTGTCCAAGCCTCCTTCTCTAGAATACCATCTTCCCCGTTCTTCACTCATCCTCTTTCTTCCCCCCCCCCACCCCCACCCCCCCCCAGTTCTGTACCTATTGGAATTTTACATTATGTTTCAAGGTTTAGCTCAAGTGCTGTTTCCATTAAGCTTTAGAGATTTTTCTTTCTACTTCAAGATTTTATTCCTCTTTTAAAAAATAAAATTTTGAATCATTCATTTGGTTAATTTTATGCATCTGAAGGGTGCCTTAGAGATCTTCTACTACAACTCTCTCATTTTTCAGATGAAGAAACTGAGGCCTGGAGAGTTTCACTGGTTTTTATAGATGTGATTATAGTTACGTGTGTACATGCTCTTTCTTCTCTTCTAGATTATAAATTTAACGTTAAGATCTCTGTCCTATTTATCTTTTTTACTCTCTCTGTCCCTAGCACCTAGCGCAGAGACTGAACATGGTGAAGGTACAGTCAAAGATTACTGTTGAGTTTTTGAGCAGTGATGAATGACAGAATGATCATAATACTTACAAGATGAAGGAAATAGGAAGAGAGAGATTAGGATTAGAGATAAAGATTGGTTTTCTCTTTTAAATTTTCCCTTTTTTCAGATAAGTGTTTTCTCTCTCCCTCTCATTAGAAAAGAAAAATTAAAATCCCTTTTAAGAAATATGTGTAATCAAGTAAAACAAATTCCTGCTTTGGCCATTTAACAATGTATACCACATTTTGTATCTTGAGTCAATCACTTCGGCCATGCTGGGGCATGGGGGAAGAGCATTCTTCATCAATTTTTTGCAGTTGTAGCTCATCATCATTGCATTGATCAAAGTTCTTAGGTCTTTCAGAGTTTTGTGTCTTACAGCGTTGTTATTTTATAAATGTTCTCCTGGTTCTGCACTATTCACTCTGACTGAGTTCATAAAAGTCTTGCCAAGTTTCTCTCAAATAATCCCTTTAATTTATGACACAACATGAGGCTTCTTTCCATTCATATTACATTCCCCTGTTGATGGACACAATCTGACACTACAAACTACATTGTACTACAAACAAGAGCTGCTCTAAATATTTTGGACATGTAGGACGTTTTTCCTTTTATCTCTTATATTGTATCAAAGAAAAGTTTAGTAACTTTTGGGGTGTAGTTCCAAATTTGTTAGATGGAGAATTAGGGTGAATTTATTTTTCTTAGGGCAGAGATGAGTGAATTTTTCTGCTTAACATATACACATACATAGTAAGTTCTCGGGATTCCTTATTACCTTTAAGATTAAATATGAAATCCTCAGTTTGGCTTTCAAAGTTTTTCTTAAATTTGTGCCTTCCTACTTTTCCAGACTTCTCTTTGTACTCTTTTATTCAGTCACCCTGGCCCCTTGCTATTCCTTGCCCAGGACACTCCATCTCTTGACTTTTCATTGGCTCTTCCCTGCCCCTCCCCCCCCCAAATTCTCTCTCTTCTCATCTCTGCTTCCTACCTTACCTTCATGGTTCCTTTAGGTTCATCTACTATTTTACCTTCTACAAGAAACTTTTCCCAGTCCTCTTTAATCCTAGGGCCTGCCGTCTGAAATCACTTCTTTATCCTGTATGTGTCTTGTTTGTACATAGTTGTTTGCATCCCTAGTGCTTAGCACACTGCCTGGCGCACATTAAGTAATAAATGCTAGTTGACTGACTGACTATAGTGGGGCCAGTGGAGAGATCTTAGGGACATTTTCAGTTTCTAGCACCTAAATTAAAAGAAGAATAGGATATCATTAATAGAGATGAGAAGGGATTATATTGGGCAAAGGTGCCCTACTCAGATGTACTGAGGAAGAAAACAGCCACACAAAGCTGCAGTTTACTATAGTCTAGCTTGCCTGGAATGTAAAATTCAACTCATGTAAGGGAGTGTTATGAAATAAATTTAGAAAAATATGTTGAAACCTGGTTGTGGAGCTTCATAAATTTGTATTTTATCCTGTATCTTTAACCTTCCTCATTTCTTGCCCTCCTCAAGTGGCCTAGTACTTTTTGGTAGAATTTATCTACTCAGTCCTCCCCCTAGTAGACTGGATGTTTCTTGAAGGAAAGGGCAGTTATTTTGGTCTGTGTTTGCAGTGTCTAGCAGTACCTTTCAAAGAGCAGCATAAACGTTTGTTGAGTTGAATCTCTAATAGCCCTTCAAATTTTAAAACATGTAATCAATTAGTTGAAAATATTCTGAGTAGAAAGAAAAAAAATGACCTTGGTGTTAAAGGAAGTTATATATGCTTTTTTCAGAGTAATTTGTTCTTCCTCAAAGATCTCATGGAATAGTTTCCTAGAGTAGGGACAGAGTGTAGGTGAGAAATTAGTTTACAGTATTACATGAGAAGAAATCTTAAGGGTAAATCTCATTGTTTTCACTGTGTTTATTGTGATCTGTGTCACAAAGCATGTGAATATTGAAATTGAAGTCATTTCCTTTCCTATTGTGTGTTCTTCCTTCATTTTTAAAGAGGACCATGACATCAGAGAAATGATTACATGACTTGCACTTGACTTTGTTTTGAGTGAGGGAGGACTGTGCAAGGTCACCAGCCTCACTTTCTCCTCCTGAGCCATCTGGATCCAGTGACCAGATATTCATCAGGATGACTGGAGACAGCCCAGGATGCAATGGGAGACCTTGGCCTTTTAGGCTAAGGCCTTTTCAGCTACTCTCTTAAAATGAGGTAATGCCCATTCAGTGAATAGACCTCTTTAAAAAGTAGTCAGGGGATGACCCCTTTAAATAGAAAATAAGTTAATCAATCAGTCCCACTGGAAGGGGCAGGAGCCTTAGGCAGGAGACTTAGAGAAACAGTTAGTATTGATATTCACTCTAAGCCAAAAGGGTCCAAAAACAACCATTGTGTGGAGCTTGGTCAGGGACCCATTGTTCATTCTGTGAGCTTCAGAGTGCCCTGGGTCTAAGGTGATAGGAAAGGAGGAAGGAAGGAAGGGAGGGAGGGAGGAAGGGAGGGAGAGAAAGAAAGAAAGGAAGGAAGAAAGAAAAGGAAATCTAGCCAGTAAACTCCAAGTTAACTGGGCAGCTTCTGGCCATCATAATTTTCTGGCCATCAAAATTTACCTTCTTTTGGAGAGGAAAAGGAGGGGAATTATCAAGCAGTCCTTTCCTATGTTTTGGAAATGACTTAGTTCTGTGCTGCAAAGATCCACACTACTAATACACTAGTCATAAACACATTTTAAAATACTCCATCTACTTGTCCCTCCTCTTTTCATGGGTCGTATTAATCACTTTGCCAAAAGAGACTTTGATCTTATTAGAAACCTTGATCTTGTAGTATATTTTAGTTCTCCTGTAGTGTTTTGTAGAGTAAATTTGCTTTCCAGGGACCAGACCTATTGAGTATGAAGAGGTTCATCAAGAGTTCATTACTTGATGGTTCATTACTTGATGATGTTTTTGTTTTGGGCCACCATGACCTTTGGCAATGTGTGAAACAAAGGAAAGTACAAAATGGAGTCTGGTCTTCGGCTTTCCTTTTTCACACTGATAGTGACAGAATGGCAAAAAAAAGTTAGGAAGGTAGGTGGTGTAGTGGATAGAGTCAGGAAGACTTGAGTTGAAATCCAGCCTCCGGCACTAGCTTCCTAGTCTTGGGCAAGTCACTTAACCTTGATTTTCCTTAGTTTCCTCAACTTAAAATGGAGATAAATACCTTGCAGGGTGGTTGTAAGGATCAAATGAGATAATATTTGTAAAAAAGCACTTAGTACAGTGCCTAGCACATAGTAGGTGCTATATAAATGCTTATTCCCTTTCTTTCCCTCTCCTCTCTTCTGTTCCGAGCAAGTATTAAGAATCACAGTTTTTTAGGTCATCTAGAAACTACTGGTATTCTTTAAATATGAAGTCCTAATCCAGTGACCAAGTATACATACTTGGCCATATGGAACAGTTGAATCATATCAGTCTTGACAGTCTTGTTATAAATGAAAATGGAAAAAAAAATGGAAGATACAACTAAATAGAAGGATGGTTCACATAATCCTTGAAGAGTAGGAATAAATCATACTTGTACTTCATTTTATAGAATGGAATCAAATGAAATTCTTTGAAAGGTGTTTTTAAAGCCTTAAACCATTATAAGTACAGCCCTTATTTTAACTTCGTACTCATCTAACACAGTGGCTCTGCATAATGTTGTCTTTAGTAATTATTGAATGAAAATCTTTGAGAATTTTGCCTTGAGATTGAAGCAAGTGCAGATGCAGTTATTTACTTTTCCAGTTCTCAAAGATCTTAGGTCTGATCTTAGAGTCCTGGATGAAAGTAGTGTCCAAAAAAAAATCTTAACTCAAATATCAGCATCATTTTTTTATCATATCTCACTCAGACTCCTGCAATAAGTTCCAACTGGTTTCTCTATCTCAGGTATCTCCCCTTTTAGTTCATCCTTCATTCAGGGTTTTGGCTGTTTGAACAGAGAGAAGGAGATAGATCTAAGAGATTATGGGAAGATGTAGACAAAAGGATTTGAAGACAGATTGAGGTGACCAAGGGTGAGGAATTGAGGGTGACACATAAGGTGTGAATATGGGTGTTTGAAAGGATTGTGCTGTCCCTTGACTGTAATAGGGAAATGAAGAAGGGGAGATTTGGGGGCGTGGGAATTTAAGGGGGAAAATAATGTTTGTTTTGTACATGTTGGTTTGATATACCTATAGGACATCTAATTCAAGATGTCCAAAAGACATTTGGTATTGCAAGACTAGAATTCAGGAGAGATTAGGGCTAATAAAAAAATACGGGAATTATCTCTATAGACATGATCATTGAATCTGTGAGAGCTGATGAGATTATCAAGCAAAATAGCATAGGAGAAGAGAGGAGAAACCCAGACCAGAATCTGGGCACTCACAGTTAGTAGGCATGACCTGTAAGAAGATCTAGCCAAAAAGATGGAGTAGCAGCAATCAAGACAGGTAAGGAGAGAACCAGGAGAGATCAGTGTCATGAAAACCTAGTGAGGAGAGTTTCCAAAAGGAGAAAGTGATTAACTGTGTTAAATGCCAGAGGTATTTTCACTAGTTATCCCACATGCCTGAAATCCTCTCTTTCTTTATCTCCACCTTCTGTCTTCCTTCAAGTCCCAGCTAACCTTTTAAGACTTGACTTGCACTTGAATTTGTTTTGAGTGAAGGAGGGCTGTGCAGGTCACCAGCATCACTTCTCCAGAGCCATCTGAATCCAGATAATCACTCTAAAGTTAGGGGGGTCCAGGAACCCTTGGCAGGGGCCCCTTAGAGTCCTATCATTTCTCTGATGGCATGGTCTTCTTTGGCAACCAAAGACAAACATGATCTTGTGAGTAGATGCAGCTGACTGAATGCTAGCTGGGTACTTCACCTCATCCTCTCCTGTCTGCCTCTCCCTCCCTTTCCTTTTCCTCTCCAAAGGAAGGTAAATTTGGATGGCCAAAAGTTGCCCAGTTGACCTGCGTTTTACTGCCTCCTTTCCTTTTTTCTTTTTCCTTTCCTTTCCTTTTTCCTTCCCTTGTCCCCTGTCCCCTCCCAAAACCTTAAACCTACTACACTCTGAAACTGGGACTCCAAGGACCCCTGCCAAAGGCTCCTGGATCCCCCCAGCTTTAAAGTGATTATCAGTAGTAACTGTTGCTGTTTCCCACCCAGCCTGATGCCCTTGTTTTTCTTGACCTCATTAAAGGGGCCATGCCCTGGCTACTTCTTAAACAGCCCTATTCAGTGAATGGGTGTTGCCTCACCCTGAGTGAGTTCCTGCAAAGACCTTGGCCTAAAGGGCCCAAGATCTCCCAGTGCATCCTGGGCCATCTCCAGTCATCCTGAGGAATATTAGGCCACTAGATTCAGATGGCTGTGGAGGAGAAGTGAGGCTGGTGACCTGCACAGCCCTCCCTCACTCAAAATAAAGTCAAGTGCAAGTCATGTCATCATTTCTCTGATGGCATGGTCTTTTTTGGCAATGAAGGATGAACACGAACCTTCTAAGAAGCCTTTCCCAATACCTTTCAATGCTAATGCCTTCTCTGTGTTGCATAAGGACAAATACACACATACACACACACACACACACACACGGGGATCTCCAGTTAATCCTATAGATATCTTATTTGTACATATTTACTTTCATATTGTCTTCCCCATTAGACTTTGAACTCCTCAAGATCTGGAACTGTCTTTTTCATTTCTTTGTGTCCCCAGTGCTTAGCATAGTGCTTGATGCATAGTAGGTACTTAATAGATGTTTGTTGACTTCCTGACTGCAGTAGTATTAATAAACTCAAATAAGTTAATCTATGATGTCATGAAAGTGGGTGTTACGGCCAACAATGTACTTTGAAATCCATTGGTGCCTTTTTGTCTTTTTTATTTTCACTTTAATCAATACCTTCCCATAAATTGATGTGCCTATGGTTTCAAAACTAGTGCCAGAATTAGAATCGAATCACAGGCCTGACAACAGAGTTCACTGCTCTTTCCATTACAGCAAGCCAAGCGAATGTGTAGGATGGCATTTTAAAATTGACTTTAAACATTTCTTCAGTGAGTATTTTAAATTCGTACCTTTTAAGAATCTTGAATTTACTTTAAGGACATGTAATCTTTAAAATTGAATATTCAGTATTGATTACATAATAGTGGGGTGTTTTTTATCCTGTCATCCTATAATTTCTAGAACAGATTATTATAATGCTTCAATGAAATAAGTTGATTTTGCAGGAGGTCTCCACAGTAACCAAGTTCATAACTTCTAGTATGGGGTCTTAATTTTGAGTACATTTAGTTCTGGACTCCATTTGTCCCAAGAGAACTTGTTTACTGGGATTCTCTTTATAATTGGAGCCAGAGCAGAGACTTGGTTGACTAACAGTCTCCATCCAGATTGATTATTACTTATTAGTTGCCATACTGAGTCTATCTTAAGTCAGAATATTTACTTTTTTTTTTTTTTAGTAATGTTTTACAGGTACTTACTTAGAGAACTCAAAGGATTAAGAATTTGTGTTGTCTAGAGAAACTGAGACTCCCGGCATGTTGGGTGAAACCCATGTGATGAATTTATAAGAGGACATTGAACAAAGTCACACAGGTTGGGAAGATATAGATGGTTTGAATAGAACATCCACATTAGTGAAGTCACAGGTCTGGGTTGATAATGTGTGGTAAAGATTTTTTTTTTTAATGAAGACAATACAAGAAGGTGGCTTCATTTGGGAATACATTCAGGCCCTTTTGTGACTTCAGGTATTTGCGTGACTTTATTAGTAGCTTCATTTTCACTTTGCTTTTGGCAAACTCACTTGGAATTTGGACTGTGAGCAGTAGAGAAAAAAATGAGAGGCATCATGCAGCAGGGTTATATCCTCAAAAAGGAGGAAAGAATTTGTAAAAGTGTTCATGAATAC
Source organism: Notamacropus eugenii (assembly GCF_028372415.1). Classification (NCBI taxonomy): domain Eukaryota; kingdom Metazoa; phylum Chordata; class Mammalia; order Diprotodontia; family Macropodidae; genus Notamacropus; species Notamacropus eugenii. The sequence goes on along the minus strand of NC_092872.1, from coordinate 219,718,407 downwards.
ACTCCAGAAAGTGTTAAGGAAGCTCTCAAGTACCTGATGAGGGAATGAAAAAATGGAAAAAAAAAAAATGGTTGGTTTGTGCTCTCCCCAGTGCTTGTCCCACCTTGCCCCAGAGCGGTGCTGCACCCCAGCCACTTCCTGCTCGTGGAGTGCCTAGCTGGGTGGGCTGATGGGAGTTCAGAGTTTGGAGGCATTTGCTTTTCATGTTGGAACTGTTCAACCCTAGAGCCGAAAGGGAGATTAGAGAAGTTCATATTGTCAGTTAATGTTTTGTTATAAAAAATTGTATGCAGAAAAGCATGTTTTCAGCAATCTCCAGTGAAAGATTATAGTTTTTGGTGTCATTGAAACTTAATCTGTTTCCCATTTGTTCAATGTATTAGCATTAGTGTTTTTGACTTTCACACCATTTTCTAGGAATGTAACTCTTGTGAAAGTTGACTGTATGTGTCCAACCTCAATAGTCTCTCTTTTATTAGAAGCATTGTTTATAGGCAAACACTGTAGAAATAGCCATGGAGAGGCAAGAAGAAATAGTATTACTAGCTAGTATTTGTAGGGTGCTTTAAAGTTTGCAAAGTGTTTTACATGTATTATCTTATCCTGTGAGGTAGGTACTATTATTATCCTCATTTTATAGGTAAGGAAACTGAGACAAAGGGTTTACATGATTTACCCAAGGTTACATAGCTTGTAAGAGTCTGAGTCAGAATTCTAACCCAAGTCTTCCTGACTACAAGTCTTACTGTACCAGCTAGCTGCCTAAGAAGGAGAAAGTTGAGCCTGTCAGTATTCAAAACTGACAATCTCAGTCCAAGAATATAGAGATTTCTCTGTATTTAAAAAAAAATCGAGGTACATTTATAAAAGAAACAACTTTGGAGAGAGACAGAAGATTATGAAATGTAAAATGGATAATTTTGATTACATTAAATTGAAAAGTTTTTGCACAAACAAAGTCACTGCTACCAAGATTAGGAGGGAAGCAGAAAACTGGGAAAGAATTTTTACAACCCGTGTCTCTGATAAAGGCCTCATTTCTAAAATATATAGAGAACTGAGTCAAATTTATAAGACAAGTCATTCCCCAATTAATAAATGGTCAAAGGTTATGAACAGGCAGTTTTCAGATGAAGAAATTAAAGCTATCTGTAGTCATGTGAAAAACTGCTCTAAATCACTATTGATTAGAGAAATGCAAAGCAAAACAACTCTCAGGTACCACATCACACCTGTCAGATTGACTAACATGACACAACAGGAAAAATGATAAATGTTCGAGATGATATGGGCTTATTGGGACACTAATGCACTGTTGGAATTGTGAATTGATCCTGGCATTCTGGAGAGCAATTTGAAACTATGCCCAAAGGACTATAAAAATGTGCATACTCTTTGACCCAGCAATACCACTTCTAGGTCTTTGTCCCAAAGAGATTATACAAATGGAAAGAGGACATGTACAAAATACTTATGGCAGTTCTTTTTGTGGTAGCCAAGAATTGGACATTGAAGAGATGCCCAGCAGTTGGGAATGACTGAACAAGTTGTGGTATGCAAATGTAATGGAATACTATTGTGCTATAAGAAATGATGAGCCGGCAGACTTTAGAAATACCTGGAAAGACCTGAATGAACTGATGCTGAGTGAAATGAGCAGAACCAGGAGAATATTGTACACAGTAACAGTCACAATGTACAATAACTGACTTCTTAGCAATGCAAGCATCCAAGACAACTCCAAAGGGCTCCTGATGGAAAATGTTTTCCACATTCAGAAAAAAGAACTATGGAGTCCGAATGCAAAATGAAGCATATTATTTGCTCTCTCTTTTTTCTTTTTTTTGTTTGCTTCTTCTTTCTCATGGTTTCTCCCACTGGTTCTAATTCTTCTTTACAACATGACCAATGTGAAAATAGGTTCCATATGAATGTATATGTAGAGCCTATATCAAATTACACACTGTCTTGAGTAGGGGGGAGGGGAGAGATGAGGAGAAAATTTGGAACTCCAAATCTTATGGAAATGAATGTTGAAAACTAAAAATAAATAAAAAATTTTAAAAAAAAAACAACTTTGGAAAGAAAATACAGTTGTTGAACCATTTTGTATGAAGAAATGCTGGTAGATTTGTCTTTTTAAGAGAAATCTATGAAACCTGTTCCCTTCAGTGTTGTTGAATTTATGTGAGGGTAAGGATGTTGAGCTGAAGATAGAAATCTGGAATTCTTGTTCCTGTGGTTTTAAATCATGATGGTAGACTTCTAGTAACATAGTAATATTTAATAGTGACTCCATGTTTCTGGATATTCTAAATTGAACCCTAAATTGGTGCATACATAATTAAAAATTGTTTCCAAAGGGAAAAGAAATGAGACTTTCCACTTTTGAATATAATAAAATAGTATGATATTTTAGATGTACTATAACTGAGGCTCTAAGAGGTTATGGTTTTCTCTATTATCAACCAGTTATTAGGTACCTGAAGCAGGATTGGGACCCAGTGCTTCTGACTCTGAATCCAAGACCTATTGAAGCTGCCATGCTCCCCTTCCAGATCAGTATTGGATATGTAAAATCTTAAATTGCAGTTTCTCAGCTGGTACAATACTACTTTTAAATTACGAAAGGAACTTCTTGATGTGCATGATGCAAATTTGGTTTTGATTCATAATCCATAATCGGATATTAACAGTTAATGTCAAAATAACCAGTGGCAGAAGAATTTAAAATTTAATAACTTGTGTAGCCACTAAACAATTACAGCTTTTAAGAGTGACATCAGAGTACATCTAATTCATGTATCACCTGTACTTCTGTATTTCACATGCACATTGATGAGAGAAAGAGCAAATCCTCAGCGCACCCAGAAAATTTCTTGCGTCTGTCCTTTGGAAGGAATTTTTTTTTCTTTCTAGATAAAGAAAAAGCTGTAAGCACTATTATTATTCATGATAGCACAACTTAAAAAAATTATTATTTTAGTGTGAATATGACTTGTTCCATCATAGGTAAGAGATGAAATTATATCATTGAAATAGGGACAGTTATAGTTAGGGAATAATTTTCATTCCTTTCTTTGTTTTTCCAAAGCCCCCTAGCTTTTTAAAGGATATAGTTCCTCCTGCTGATGCTTCACTAGAAATAGAGATTTGGTTTAATTTGTTTTTAAATAGTGAAACTTGAAGACTATTCCAGTTTTCTGTCTTAGAAAATTGTCATTAGAAAATAAATACTGTATGCTAAAAAGCATTTTCTTCAACTGAAATAAAATGTTTCATTTAAAGTCTTCTCAAATATAGAACAAATGCAGGAGTGAATTATTATGACTTAAAACATTTTTTGCAATTCAAGATACTATGAATTTTGAGTTGAGATTCTGTGTTTTGGATTTCCTTTTTCAGGCTTCAGTGATCTTATATTCAGTAGTTTAAATGTGTGATAACCTTAAGCATCCAGACCAAACCTAAGCCTAGACAGGGGAAAAACAAACAACTGAAAAAAAAACAACTAAAGAGCTGATGTACTCTGACTGTCCACAAAGGAAAAGAGTGCCTCTTTCACAACCAGCAGAAGTCTCTTAAAATCAAGTTGCTCTGCACATGTGCAGAGACTCGAGAAATGACAAGGAAAAGAATGAAAAATTAAGGGGAAGGAAAAAGGAAGAGTGACAAATGGCCAAGCAGAGATAATGAGAGTGGAAATGGGAATTTGAAGTTGTAGAGGCAGTCTCTAACCCCTATTGATGAAAACTGAAAATTCTACAAGTGAGTATTTAAGGTGTAAGTATGGAGGTAAGAGAAAGGGGAGTCTTTAACCCTCAGCATTCCCCTTGGGGCATTGGTGAACTATAATTAAAGACATGGTCATTGTCAAAGTTGAGGCTGCCTATTTGGTCAGATGGGACTAAGGTCTTATCAGGCAAAGAAAGGCTTAAGCTCAACTTACTGTTCCACCAAGGAGAGCTCCCAGTGACCTTATTACTATAACATTCACTAAACCTCTCTTAGAGAGCTGGGTGACACAGTGAATAAATTGTGAGGCCTGAGTTTAAAATCTGGCCTCAGACCCTTACTAGCTGTGTGATCCTGAGCTTAGCCATGTTTTCCACATTTTCCTTGTCTATTAAATGAGCTGGAGATGGAAATGGCAAATCATTCCAGCATCTTTGCCAGGAAAACCCCAGGGGGGTCCTGAAGAGTTGGATCCTACTAATCTAAACAACAACAAACCTCTCTTATCACAGGAAGTTCCTGTCTTCTTTGCGTGCTTTTCTGAGGGCATGACCCTCTAGACCTTACATTAAGGCAAGCCATAAGTAAGACTCCAGTCAAAAGACTTCCATATCAGATCATAGTACCATATTTTTCATTTGAATTTGGGGGGTTTTAGGCCTCCACGTACTCATCTGAAACCTAGAGGGAGGATTTCGTTCCCTATTCTGTGATTCATTCTTCAGAGGAAGGGTGAGGCACTAGAGACCTTAATATATGTGCCTTTTGATTTGGCACTTTGACTGCCAATGTAGTTTGACCCTTGACTTATAAAGAATTCCCCCTACTATGTTCTTGAAAAGTAAAAATCTCCTTTAAGGGGGAACCCACCACCTGCTGAGCCTGATCATTCTGCTTTTGGATAACTCCAGTGATTAGAAATTTTTCCTTTATGTCAGATCCAAATTTAACTTTCCACTAATCCACTGCCCCTAGGTCTGGCCTTTAGGAACAAATAGATTAATTTTTCCACATGACAATTCTTTAGATACTCAGAGGCAGCTGTTTTATGTTCCCCTTGAATCTTTTCTTTTCCTAGCTGAGCATCCTTCATTTCTGCAATCCTAATATGTCATGGACTTGAAGCCCTTTCAACATCCTAGTGGCCCTCCTTTGAATGTTTTTCAGTTTATCAGTGTGCTTCCTAAAATGTGGGGCCTAGGATGTGTAATAACATACTTCTGTTATGGTCTAATCAGGGCACAGTAGAGTCAGACTTTTCACTTTTTTATTCCTAGAATTTATATTTCTCTTAATGAAACCCAACATCACATTAGCTTTTTTGGCTGCCATGTCACACAGTTGACTCATCTCCAATTTATTTTCTGTAGCCCTCAGTTGTTTCAAACAAATGTCTGTCTAAATAGGTACTCCTCATCTTGTACTTGTAAAGTCAGTTTTTGAAACAAAAGTGTAAGACTTGACACTTATCCTCATTAAATTTCACCTTACTAGATAAAAAGTCTCAGTGTTTTACCTTGTTTAGATATATGTAGCTCCTGTCTTTGTTATCCATCCTTCCTAGTTGTATTATCTGCAGATTTGATAAGGATGCTGTCTCCATTGATAAGAATGTTAAATAGCAGAATACTCCACTGGAGACCTCCTTCCAAACTGATTCTTTGAGTCTGATTATACAACCATTTTCAAATCAGTCTTGTGCTATCATCTAGTCCTTATTTCTCCATTTCCCCCACAAGAATAGTATGAAACCCTTTATCAAAATATGAGAAAAATCTAAGTAAATGATGTCTATAGTGTTCCTATGATCTACCATTTTAATAGAATTGGCCAAAAAATAAAAGGGAAATAAAGTTAGGCTGCCATGACTTTTTCTTGATGATGTCCTACTAACCCTTTGTAATAACTACTTTTCTGTATTTCAATAACCAGTTTCTTAATAAACTACTCTAGAATTTTACCAACAATCAAATACACTAACCTATAGTTGTCCGATTCCATTCTTACTCTCCTTTTTTATTTTTGAAAATTGGCAGGGGCGGAGCCAAGATGGCAGAGTAGAAGGAGGGACCTGCCTGAGCTATTCCCCCAAATCCCTCAAAATACTTGCAAAAAATTACTCTAAACAAATTCTAGAGCAGCAGAAGCCATAAAATGACAGGGGAACAGATTTCCAGCCCAAGACAATCTGGAAGACCAACAGGAAGGGTCTATTGCACTGAGCTTAGAGCAGAGCACAGCCTGGTGTGGGCTGTGCCAGGACGGGAACAGACCTCAGGCTCTGAATCACTGGCAGCTGTAGCAGTTTCCAGACTTCTCAACCCACAAACATCTGGGTGAGAGAGGAATGTGGTCCAGCCTTAGCCCCAGAGTGGCAGCAGCCACTGCTGCAGTGACAGCTGCTTCTGGAACTCTCAGCCTGCAGTGGGGTAATTGAGCTACTGGTCTGGGTTGCAGTTCTGGGGCAGAAAATCAAGAAAAGTGAGTCAGCAGCTTGCTAAAGGAGACCCAAAAAAATGCTGAAGAAAATAACACCTTTAAAAATAGACTAACCCAAATGCCAAAAGAGGTCCAAAAAGCCAATGAGGAGAAGAAAACCTCTTCTTTCTTGACCTCATTTAAAGGGGCCATGCCCTGGCTACTTTTTTTTTTTAATGGTTAGTTAGATTTTTGTTGTTGTTGTTGTTTTTTAATTAATTTATTTATTTAAGTTTTCAACATTCATTTCCACAAAATTTTGAGTTCCAAATTTTCTCCCCATTTCTCCCCTCCCCCTACCCCAAAACGCCAAGCATTCTAATTACCCCTATCACCAATCTGCCCTCCCTTCTAACATCCCTCCCTTCACTTATCCTCATCTTCTCTTCTGTCCTGTAGAGCAAGATAAATTTCTGTACCTCATTAGCTGTATTTCTTATTTCCTAGTTGTATGCAAGATCAGTACTCAATAGTTGTTCCTAAAACTTTGAGCTCCAACTTCTATTCCTCCCTCCCTCCCCACCCATCCCCGCTGGGAAGGCAAGCAATTCAGTATAAGCCATATCTGTGTAGTTTTGCAAATGACTTCCATAATATTTGTGTTGTATAAGACTAACTATATTTCCCTCCATCCTATCCTGCCCCCCATTGCTTCTGTTCTCTCTTTTGACCTTGTCCCTCCCCAAGAGTTTTGACTTCTAATTGCTCCCTCCTCCCATTGCCCTCCCTTCCATCATCCCTTTGTACCCTGCTTATCCCCTGCTCCCCCACTTTCCTGTACTGTAAGATAAGTTTTTTATGCCAAAATAAGTGCATTTTATTTCTTCCTTGAGTCAAATGTGATGAGAGTAAGCTTCATGTTTTCTCTCTCACCTCCTCCCTTTTTCCCTCCACTGAAAAGTCTTTTACTTGCCTCTTTTATGAGATAATTTGCCCCATTCTATTTCTCCCTTTCTCCTCCCAATATATTCCTCTCTCACCCCTTAATTTCATTTTTTTAGATATGATCCCATCCTATTCAACTCACCCTGTGCTCTCTGTCTCTGTGTGTGTGTGTGTGTGTGTGTGTGTGTGTGTGTGTGTAATCCCACCCACTACCCAGATACTGAAAAAAAAAAATTTCAAGAGTTACAAATAGTGTCTTTCCATGTAGGAATGTAAACAGTTCAACTTTAGTAAGTCCCTTATGATTTCTCTTTCCTGTTTACCTTTTCATGCTTCTCTTCATTCTTGTGTTTGAAAGTCAGATTTTCTTTTCAGCTCTGGTCTTTTCATCAAGAATGCTTGAAAGTCGTCTATTTCATTGAAAGACCGTTTTTTCACCTGAAGCATTATACTCAGTTTTGCTGGGTAGGTGATTCTTGGTTTTAGTCCTAGTTCCTTTGATTTCTGGAATATCATATTCCACACCCTTTGACATAATGTAGAAGCTGCTAGATCTTGTGTTATCCTGATTGTATTTCCACAATACTCAAATTGTTTCTTTTTAACTGCTTGCAATATTTGCTCCTTTACCTGGGAACTCTGGAATTTGGCTACAGTATTCCAAGAGTTTCTCTTTTTGGATCTCTTTCAGGAGGTGATCTGTGGATTCCTTGAATACTTATTTTGCCCTCTGGTTCTAGAATATCAGGGCAGTTTTCCTTGATAATTTCATGAAAGATGATGTCTAGGCTCTTTTTTTGATCATGGCTTTCAGGTAGGCCCATAATTTTTAAATTGTCTCTCCTGGATCTATTTTTCAGGTCAGTTGTTTTTCCAGTAAGATATTTCACATTGTCTTCCATTTTTTCATTCTTTTGGTTTTGTTTTGTGATTTCTTGGTTTTTCATAAAGTCATTAGCTTCCAACTGTTCCATTCTAATTTTGAAAGAACTATTTTCTTCAGTGAGCTTTTGAACCTCCTTTTCCATTTGGCTAATTCTGCTTCTTAAAGCTTTCTTCTCCTCATTGGTTTTTTGAACCTCTTTTGCCAGTTGAGTTAGCCTGTTTTTCAAGGTGTTGTTTTCTTCAGCATTTTTTTGGGTCTCCTTTAGCAAGGTGTTGCCCCCCCTTTTCATGATTTTCTTGCATGTTTCTCATTTCTCTTCCCAATTTTTCTTCCACCTCTCTTACTTGATTTTCAAAATCCTTTTTGAGTTCTTCCATGGCCTGAGACCATTGAGTATTTATTTTGGATGTTTGGGATACAGAAGCCTTGACTTTTTTGTCTTTCCCTGATGGTAAGCATTGTTTGCCCTGGCTACTTCTTAAACAGCCCTATTCTATGTTCTTTCATTTACCACTGACAGTGGTTCAGCAGTCATATCCTCTAGTTTTTTCCTTCAGTATGGTTCATTTGGTCTAGGTGACTTGACCTCCAAGTGCAGCTACTTACTTTCTTACTATCTTATCGTGGGTAGTAGCTCCCTCTTGATCATTTTTTGAGCTGCTTTTTCCAGTCCAAAAATAATTCTTCATGGCAGAGGATATAGAAAAATAAGAATTGAGCATTCCAGTTCTCTCTATCTTTCACTATCATTATCCTTTCCAGGTTGAGCAGCTATCTTTCCTGTCCTTTTTTGGATCTTTTCCTAATATAGCTACTAACCCCCCTTCCTCTTTTTGTTGTCTTTAACTTTCCTGCCAGCTTTAATTCAACCAACTTTAGTATTCCTGACACTATTCTTATTGTGTTATGCCACTCTTTTCTATTTATCTTTGATGTCTTTTGCCTTTGCTTCCTTCTTGTTTACCTGTTGTCTAAATGTATAGTGTCACCAGGACTTCTTAGCCCCTCAAGAAAAACAAACATGCATGCATGCACACATCTTTTTCCCATTCTCTCTTTTTTAAATAATAGCCTTTCTAGAGCCATTTCTGGTCATGAATCTCATTCCTCCAAGTCTCATTATACTTACAAAATCTATGTCGCCTTCTTGTATTAAGCCTCCTTTTCACCTTGCTTTGTGCCTATCCTTTTGTGCATTTATTTTTTCATTCAGGAATACATGTTATACTTCTAACTCCTGTTCTTGAGATATAGTAGAAGGGATTACTGTTCAGGTGTGTGTTGTATTGGATGATTTCTGAGGTCCCCTCCAACATCAAGATCCTGTGATTCTGACACAGTGAGGAATGATAGATGGATGAATGGATAGATGGTCAGACAGATAGATGATGAATGGGGTAGCAACCCTGCTCTCAAGTGTGGGGAGGTGGAGGGAATTCCATTAGGAAAGCTGTAAAGATAAGATATTTAGGAGTGGGTTTAGAAATAAAGAATAATATGCTGGGGTTAGTTCTCATAGGCCTCAGAGAACCTAAATCATTTTTGGCAAGGAGTCATTGAAGGGTTTTTGAAGCATATGGTGTCATGAGCAGAGCTGTGTTTTCAGAAGATAATTCTAACAGTGGTTTTTAGAATGGATTGGAGTGAAAAAAGAGACTGGACCTGGGAGAAGTAGAACCATGAGGCTATTAGTATGGATGGAAAGTAATTAGGTACTGAACTAGGAAAGTAGCAAAAAGAATGAAAGAACAGGAAATTAATGACAGAAGGTAAAATGGACAGGTCAGCTGGTTAGATGTTAGGGGTGTTGCATGAAGGAGATGGAAGACCTTCAGTCAGTCCTTCCTTTACTAAGGTTTTGAGCTTGTAAAATTGGGAGAATGGTGATATCATTGACTAGAAAGAGAAAATCAAGAGGAAGAACAGATTTTTAGGGGACGATATTAAATTTTGGTATTAATTTTTAAGGTTAAGATATTCAGTTTTGGACAGGTTGAGTTTGAGATGTCAGTAGTTCTAGGCAGAAATGTCAAAAAAGCATCTGGAAACAAGGCTGGAGCTTAGATATAGTCAGTTTTAAATAAGTAAGTACAAAATGTTTAGAAAAGATATAAAAAAATTAAATGTTTTGTTATATCCACGTATGCCTAGAAAATTCATTTTTTTGAATGACGGTGGATAACCAAGATGAAATTCTCCATTCTAGTATTTCTGTTGTGACTTTTGAAAATTTAAAATAAAATATCAGTGGACTTGAACCTTTATCTTTCCCTTATATATTTGCATTATTGGTCACTGTGTATTTTTTAAATGGTCTATTTTCATGACTATAAAGTATCCTGTTTCATATAACTTTTTTATCAAGTGCAATTTAGACATGTGTATTTACTCTCATCCACATAAAAATTATGCTGTTGATACAAAATGCTACAAAATCATCTGTGTAAAGAGGTAGTTTATGAGGAGTCAAACTTTTATGATACCAGAGTGCTTACAAATGTAGAATCACAGCCACAGTTTAACAGACTCATGGCTTGTGAATGTCATTTTAATGCATCTTAAATTTGTCTGATAGGTCATGTTGAAACCTCAGAATAAATTTGTTTGTTGTATTACAGTTTAAAAATCAAGACACATTTGTGCTGACAGTGTCTAGAGCTCATAGAGGAAATACTTATGATGTTCCTTGTTACTTTGGAGACTAATAATAGAAAAGCAAAAATGACTTGTTTTTAGCAGCTCATATTTCATAGAATCTTTTACATATTTCAACAGCCCAATTAGCTATATAAAATAGGTCAATACCTAATATATTGGAGCAATTGTACATGAAAGAAAATGCATAGTAATAGTTCAAAATACCTAGAAATGTAGATGCTTTTTTATTAACCAGAGTAGATATTACCAATGTAAATTGCCACACACATCTCCCTTGCAGTTTCTGAAATACTTGCCTTAGTGAAAGAAGATAATGACTGCTTGTGAAATACCATCTTTCGCTAAGTGACTCACAAGAGTGAATTGTTGAAATAAGAGTATGAACTCAGTTAAAGCTTTTTTCTTCATGTAAAATACACGATAAAATTAACATTCAAAATGCTAAGCTTAGAATTTGGTAAAGTAGGGGGAGGAAGAATGTTGTAGGAATAGTACTGTACTTTTTGTAGTAAAGAATTGCAAACAAAGTAGATGTCCATTGAATAGGGAATGGCTGAATTATCTGTGATGTGTGATTGTGATGAAATATTACTGTGCTATAAGAAATGAGGACTGCAGAGAAGCATGGGAAGAAATCTCAGGTAAAATCCCACCTTCTGCAAGAAATCTTTTCAGGTCTTTCTTAATGCCTGTGCCTTCCTTCTGAGATTATTGCAACCAGGGCCATCTCCAGTCATCCTGATCTATATCTTGCCACTGGACCCAGATGGCTCCAGAGGAGAAAGTGAGGCTGGTGACTTTGCACAGCCCTCCCTCACTTAAATCCAATTCACTTGCATGCCATGGCATCATCTCTCTGATGTCTTGTTGCACTTCCAGAACAAAGAACAAACAACAACAACCTCCAGTTTAACCTAAATAGAGCTTCTTTGTTATCTCCTCTCTCAGAAAGAATGTGAGCTTCTCCAGGGCAGGAACTGGTTTTTAGTTTTTTTTATCTTTCTTTGTATCACCAGCGCTTAACACAGTGCCTGACACAGAGTGAATGCTTGACTAATGCTTATTGACTGATGGACTGATTTATAAGAAGTGAAGTAAGCAGAGCCAGCCTGTGGACCATGTAATACAACCTCAAGCTTTCAGTGTGTTGATTTTAATGAACCTTTTTCTTCTTTTCTATTCTCTATAAGGAATGAATCTCTAAGAGTGTGAGGGAAATGTCAGTAATATAAAAAGAAAAGGTCAATAAATATTAAAAATAAAATGAACAAAATATAGTATCACTAATAACTTTTAAAAATTTTGAGTGTAAAATTAAAAGAAATACCTAGTTATACTTTCTTATTAATTCTCCATTTTTATTGGTTCTTATCCTAACCTAGGTTTTCCCTAGAATTGAACAAAACATTTCCTTCAACTTAACAAGAATCTCTTAGAATCAAAACTTACTTGAAGTATCTTCATGGTTCTGATATCTCTCATCAGTTTTTCCTTAAGCCATTACAGGTGGCTTTCATTTCCTTGAAGTTTTCTTATAGTGTTTAATCTTTGTGTCTACTTTGAAAATAATCAGAAAGAAGGCATTAAGTTGCCTACCCTGGCTTAACAGGTGATTTCCTATGGATTAAAAATTCTTGCTGCTTTTCCTTCCATAAGTAAAGAGGGAAGAAAAGATTTGATATACAGATGGAGAGTAGGTAGCATAAAATATTGTGACTATTTTACTTAAAAGGAGCATCTCCTTTCTTCTGATCAATAAGCCTACCTATTATAATGTGAAATAAATTTTAGGCTGAAATTTTTTTCTAGTTACCATCATGGGTTTTGTGACGTTTCCTTCTTTTAAAAAAGACTTTATTGCTTCATTAGGTCCAAACTCAGACCTATCAGAGCATCATTTTTTAAAAATTCACAGAAAAAAGATCAGTTCAATTCACCAAACAATTATTAAGTACCTACTATGTACAGCCTGTTCTGAGGTGACTTGGTGACAAAAAGAAAAGAATAAAAAATGGTCCTTACCCTGGGGGTGAGGGAGAGAGAATGTTGTGTGCACAGATAATTAAGTGGCTTACAATTTGAAGAGGGAGAAAGCATTAACAACTGGGAAGTAGGGGAATGGGTTGCAGGCAGGACTGCATAAAGGACAATGCTTGAGTTTCATAGAAATGGTTTTATGGGTTGTGGGGCAGCCTGTGTAAAAGTATGAAAACAGGTGATGGAATAGTTAGTAGAATTTGACTTGAATTTAGCATACGTGAAGAGAACTAAAACAGAATACGTCTGGAAATATAGGTTGGTGTCAGTTTGTGGAAGGCTTTAAATGCTAGTTTCTGGAGGTAGTATTTTATCCTAAAGGCAATAGGAGACATTGAACATTTTTGAATAAGAGAGTGACATGATCAGACCTATGCTTTTGGAAAATTATTTTGGCTCTTGTGTTTAACTTGGATTTGTGAAGGTCTGGGCCAGAAGCAGGGAGACTAAGTACGAAACTCTTGTAATCATTCAGACAAGAGGTGGTGAGGCCAAACTAGGCCAATGGCCATATAAGTGAAGAGAAAATAAAACATAGATTTAGAGCTGACCATCAAGACCTAGCCCCTTAAATGTGAACATTAAATTGATATAGTACCTGCCCAGAAATTTATAGGAAGAAAATATCTGGGAAGAGAATTTGGGAATAATATGGCTACAAAAAAAAATTCTAAAATCACAAATGCAAATGATATAATAGAAAAAACATTCAAGTTAAAATCAGAGTTACTGTTGTTGCTTTCTTGTGTTTGACTTCATGGCTCCATTTGCGGTTTTCTTAGGAAAGTCACTTAAGTGATTGTTGAGTTGTTTCAGTCATGTCAAACTTTTTGTTACTCCATTTGGAGGAAAGATACTAGAGTGGTTTGCCATTTCCTTCTCTAGCTTATTTTACAAATGAGGAAACTGAGGCAAACAGGGTTGAGTGATTTGCCCAAAGTCATACAAGTAGGAAGTGTCTGAGCACACATTTGAACTCAGATATTTCTGCCTCCGGGCCTAGCCTTCAGGCCTGTGCCACCTAGAATCACAGTACTTATGTTCAAGTTCTGGCTCCTCTTCTTCACCATAACTACAGGAAAGTCACTTACTTGGAAACCTAGTTATCTTGTTTTCAAGGTGGGCTAATGTAAAAAGCAAGCACCCTGACAGATCCAGGATGGGCTGCTATCACAGGTTCTTTGCTCTGCTTTCCGGTTAACAATCACTTTAATCAAGCACATATATCATTCACTTAGTTCAAGAGAAAAGGTCAGCACCTGAACTTCAGAGAAATAAAGATCAACACAGAGGGCTTCCAGTTGCCTGACCATAAGCAATATATACACCACATATCAACAGACAGATCCAACTGTCTGAGTATATGTACACAGTTACCAGAGAGGGAAGCACCAACATCTGGGTTTTCAAAGCCAGGGGGCTCCTTAGTGGCTGCCCAGAGTCTCCTCTGGCCAAACAAACATTTTCAATAAGTAAGCCCCAAAGTAAAACCTCACCTCAGAGTATTTGTACACTTTTCAGAGCCAGAGGGCACCACGATCCTTGAGAACCAGTGCCTCATTAGAAATTAACAAAAGATGTGGACCTCACCTAATCAAATTCCCTTAATGGACAGGCCTATAAATGTGTGGGGAAAATCTAACTCATTAGCATTACAGCTGATCAATCCACTTCAGCAGATTCTTGAAAGAAATTAGAGGTTCTGCAAGGCAGAAGTGAGGACACGGTAGTACATTTGCAGGGCCGGTGATAGTTCCTGCACAGGTATAGAAACAGAAAATGAATTTCTGTGTGAGAGAACAGGAAATAGTTAAGTATGATGACTGTAGTGTGTGTAAAGGAGAGTAGTGGACCAAAACCTGGAAAGGTTGGCTTATTTCATTTTAAGAAATGTTTTACCAATATGTTTTGTTTTATATCCCCTGTATTTCCCAGTGTATCTCCTAGAGTGCCATTTTTTATTGATGAAGAATTAAAAAGTTGTTTTTTAAAAGTCCCACATAACCTTCCATATCTTTACTAGTCTGACATTATATGTACTGTTCCCTTCCCGTGTTCTCCCATTGCTCATATCTGTTCTTTGGGGCCAAGTTTAGTCGTATGTCCAGTTCCTCTAGTTTTGATTGTTTTGTTGACTACTATTTTGTAGTCACTGTGTGTGTTGTTTTCCTGGTTCTGCTTGCTTGCTTTTGCATCAGTTAACATAAATAGATTGGCTCATTTTAAAAGGAATGCTTCTGAGGTTTTAGAGAACTGCCAACCTTGCCTCCTTAGAGGCCTGGTTCTCTTTGAAGTATTGCATTCAGTTATGGGCACCAGCTGTATGGATGGAATTATTCTGAGGCATTGGGAAGAATCCCTGCCTTCTAGATGTTCCCGAACTTGGCTTGAGATCCTTAATTCCTTTAACCTGAGTCACACCTTTCACTCCATTATGAAAGATTATTTCAGGCTACTATTTTAAAATAATAATAAAGGCAATAAGAGATACCTGTGGCAGAGTAGATAGAGAGCGGACCCCATAGCCAGGAAATCCAGATTCCAGTCCTTCCACTGACATATCTTAGCCTTATGATCTTGGGAAAGTCACCTAACCTCTGTACTGGGAGCTGCTCTTTGAGACTATAAATAGCAACACGTGCAGATTGGTGCTGGGAGAGAGTATCTTTATCTGGGAGTTCTTTATACCAAGGAAATCCTAGATCCATTGCCCTATTTCTAATAAAATGAGATCATTTAAAGAGATGTGAAAAATTATTGACAGAATTACCACTCCTTTTGTTCTATAGTAAAATATTGAAAAAAAAATCTTTCAGAAACTACGATTATGTTGACTAGATGAAACATTAAATAATTTACATTAAATAGTTTAAAGTGAATATAGCAACAGAATATATGAATATATACAAATCAAAGAATTGAGAAGGTTGAGTCTTCTTTTTTGTTGATTGAAAATATATTTTAACAAGTTTACTCAAGAGCTACAAAATAGAGAAAGTGTATCTTTTTTATGAGTTCATAGGTCTGGAGAAAGATCTAAGGCGTTCAAATATGAATTTCAAGTATATAGATATGTTAAAATACTTCAGTAAGATGTCATGAAACTATAGATAGTTTCGAATTTGGAGAGAAAATATTTTCTAGGTAACTCATTCATAGATCTGAATCTCATGGTTTTGGGTTTTTTTGGGGGGGGGTTTTAAGGTTCTGTCTCTAGACTTACAGACTTAGATTTTGATCTATAAAGTACCTTATAGGTCATCCATTTAAGCACTTCATTTTACAGATTAGGAAACTGAGATTTAGAGAGGTTAAGTAACTGCTTCTTCATATTGGTGGTTAATAGGCAGAGGCAAGTTTAAAACCTATGTGTTCTTGACTCCTAAACTATAAAGGACAATTGACATGTTGCCATTTCTAATGTTTTATAGTTTGAGATCCAAATTTTCTCTGTATCCAGAATAAATTGAGATTTAAGGAAGGAAACACTTATATTCTGTTTTACACATCCTGTTCCCATTTGAGGATTATTTCCCTCTGTGATTGAGAAAGCTTGTTGGTTGTTAGAAGGGACATTAATCTGAATATATTTCTTAAGATTATTTTGTTGTTGTTTTGAGTTATATAGTAACGATCTTCCCTTCCATACCTTCACCCCTTCCTCCTAGCATTAGGGTTTATAATCTACATTATTTGTTTTTTGGACCTAATTCTTTATAAATCTAAGATTTTTAAGATGGTTTCTTAATCTATTTTGTTTCAAGAGAATAAAACCACATTATCCTCCTAACAGTTTATTTTACTTTCTTGAAACAATTAGCCATTCTGTTGCTCTTATCTGTGGTCTGTGAAGTTTTTTGCATATATTTATTGGATGGATATCCAATTTAGCTCCAGTGGAGCTGAAAGTCAGGTGGATTACTTGTAAGTATAAATAGGTTATCTTATTAGCAATGTGACTGTCTTATCATTAGTTTCCCAGAGCACACGTAAATATTTGTTAAAGTATTTTGTAGCCTTGTCCAGTGGAATAGCACTGGCTCTGTAATCAAAAGATACAGGTTCAGCTTCTGCCTCACTTGTGTGACCTTGGGCAAGTCGTTTACTGTGTGCTGCTGATGTGTCCTCATTTCTAAAATGAGGGAGGTCAGTTAGATGACCTCCTCTCCAGCTCAGCATCTATGATTCTTTGAACTTATATTTGTATCTCTTTTTCCCATTCATTATGTCTAAAGAGAGGAGAGCATAGTGAGTTGAGAACTAACCTTGGTGCCAGAAAGCCTGGAGTTCAGATCCTACCTTTGACCCATACTGTAACAATGTGACCCTGAATTAGGCACTTATATCTCAGTGCAGAGCTGCTCTCAAGGCTGTAAGAGGTAATGGCAGACTCACCTTCTTGAGTTCAAATCCAGCCTCAGATAGTTGTTGTCTGTGTGACTCTGGTCAAGTCACTTTACCCTATTTGTCTCAGTTTTCCTCATGTGTAGCATAAGCTGGAGAAGGAAATGGGAAACCAGTCCAGTGTATTTGCCAAGAAAATCCCAAATGGGTCACAAAGCATTACAGAACTGAAACTATTGAACCCCATCAAATACCAATGAAATCATAGGTTCAGTTCCCCTTCCTTTTACATTAATAAGAGCTTCTGTTCTGTATTATATAGTCTCTATTGCACTTGTCTCTTTGCAGTCACTCTTTCAGTTTCAACATTTTAGGTGTTAAATATGTAAAACTTCATCCTAGAATGGCTGTTAAATCTAGCTTTTCTTTTTCTTTTTTTTTTTTTTATTATTTTTTAATGTTTAACAATCACTGCCATACAATTGAGATTTTATCCCCCCCACACCTACCCCCCACTACCCCCCTCCCTCCCCACAACTGCATACAATTCTGTATAGATTCTATATATACTTTCCTATTGAGTATATTTTCACTATAGTCATGCTATGTAGTCAGACTAAAATAAATGAAAGAAATCGTATAACAAATCAGAACATGATACACAAACACATACACATACACAAACATGATCTGCTACATTTTGTGAGTGACTTCCATATTTCTTTCTCTGAGTATGGAAGGCATTTTGCCTTGAGAACCACCTTTGGGATTTTTTTTTTTTATAAGAAGTTTTTGCGTTATTACAAAATTCCAAGTCTACCAGAAAAAACTCTCGCACACTGTGGTCGTTGCTGTGCACAAAGTTCTCCTGGTTCTGCTCCTTTCACTCAGCATCAGGTCATATAAGTCCTTCCAGGCCTCTCTGAAGTCTTCTTGTTCATCATTTCTTATGGCACAATAGTACTCCATTACATTCATATACCATAATTTATTCATCCATTCCCCAATTGATGGACATCCCCTTGACTTCCAGTTTTTGGCGACTACATAGAGTGCTGCTATAAATATTTTTGTACATGTGGGACCCTTTCCCATTTTTATGATCTCTTGGGGATATAGTCCTAGTAGCGATATTGCTGGGTCAAAGGGTATGCACATTTTTGTAGCCCTTTGGGCATAGTTCCAAATTGCTCTCCAGAATGGTTGGATGCACTCGCAGCTCCACCAACAATGAATTAGTGTTCCAACTCTCCCACATCCTCTCCAGCATTTATCATTTTCTTGTTCTGTCATGTTTGCCAATCTTATAGGTGTGATGTGGTACCTCAGAGTTGTTTTGATTTGCATCTCTCTAATCAATAGTGATTTAGAGCATTTTTTCATATGATTATAGATATCTTTAATTTCTTCCTCTGAAAATTGCCTGTTCATATCCTTTGACCATTTATCAATTGGGGAATGACTTGTATGATTATACATTTGAGTCAGTTCTCTATATATTCTAGAAATGAGGCCTTTATCCCCGAGCTTACTAGCTTTTATTTTTCGCATACAAGAATGGTAGTAACATATACATGAAAGCTCTAAGGGGGCCTGAGTGGTCACCCTTGTACAGGTGAGGCCTGTGAGGCTCTTGCTCAAGGTCACATAGGTAGAAAGTGCTGGTAAAAATTCAGACAGAGATAGTTTTATTCCAAATTGTCTTTTCCAGTGGACCAATCTTGGTTACCATCTCTTAATTGACTTCAGTGACTGATTTTAAAATTACTTTAGGGAATATTGGGTTTGTACAGAGTGAGTTATTAAAATTGCATGCTATGTCTGATATTTAACTCAATAATTGTGTAAGGCCCTATTGTTTTATTAAGAGACTTGGAGAACTCAACACTGCTTAATTAAAATAGAGTTACTGTGATTATTCCAGAACCATAATGTAATGATGAAGAGCTCAGGTAATAAACTAGAGTCAAGTGTGAGGGGATTTTCAGAAAACAATTTAGAATTTATGATGCCAGATCTTCTAACTTATATTTCCTGAATTATGCTGGAATGAAGAAATGATTAGGAGTTTTGTATACTTTTGCATTTAGAAACTTATTTGATTAGCAGAGTTTGTATTCTGGTTTGCACATCTATGGCTATGTACATAAAAAATGAAATTATAATAAATCTATAGAGAGAGAACTTTAGAGCAAAGGTTCTTGACCTGGGACCCATGAGCTAGCTAGCTGTATAACAATATGAATAGCATTAGTTTCTTTTATAATAATATAGTATATATGTGTATAAAATGATATACATTTTATGCGTTTAAAAACATTATTCTAAGAGGAGACCCATAGACTTCACCAGACTGCCAAAGTGGCCCATGAAATGAAAGAAGGTTAAGAACCTCTGTCTTCGGGGGGCGGAGCCAAGATGGCAGAGTAGAAAGACACACATACACATAGCTCCGAACCCACAACCCACAGATCGGCTACAGGGGAGCAACTCACGGTGAATTCTGCACCCAGAGGCCTCGGAATATTGGAGCGAGGGAGATTTCTGTTCCCGAGAGACCTGCAAACCTCTCGCGAGGGGTCCTTCGCGATGCGGACTGGGCGCCGGGTCTGGGAGCAGAGGGCAGCCCTGCAGCGGCCGCAGCACCGAGAGGAAAAGATCCGAGAGGGCTTCGGGGACGGGATCTCCAGCGGCCACGCGGGTCCCTCCACCCACAGAGGGACCTGCAAACCTCTCACAAAAGGTCCGTCGCGCTGCAGACGCGGAGCCCAGCCCAGCCCAGACCTACTGCGGCCTCAGCACCAAGAGAAACAGACCCAAGCAGGCTTCAGGGATGGGATCTCCAGCAGCCGCACAAGTTCCTCCGCCCACAGGTGACAGGGGTCAGTGAGAGAGTCTCTTTGGCCGGTCGAGAGGGGAGTGGGGTGCCCCCATGATTCGGGCCCCCCTGGGAGGTAGAAGCTGAGAGGCGGCTGCAGACAGGGGCTCCCCAAGCGGGCGGGAGCCTGGATCCATTGTGGAAGGTCTGTGCATAAACCCCCTGAGGGAACTGAGCCTGAGAGGCAGCCCTGCCCAGACCTGACCACCTGAACTTAATTCTCACACTGAATAGCAGCCCTGCCCCCGCCAAAAGCCCTAAGGTGGGAAGCAGCATTTGAATCTCAGGCCCCAAACGCTGGCTGGGAGGACCAGGAGGCGAGGTGGGTGTGAGGAGAATATTCAGAGGTCAAGTCACTGGCTGGGGAAAATGCCCAGAAAAGGGAAAAGAAATAAGACTATTGAAGGCTACTTTCTTGGAGAACAGACATTTCCTCCCTTCCTTTCTGATGAGGAAGAACAATGCTTACCATCAGGCAAAGACACAGAAATCAAGGCTTCTGTGTCCCAGCCCACCCAATGGGCTCAGGCCATGGAAGAGCTCAAAAAGAATTTTGAAAATCAAGTTAGAGAGGTGGAGGAAAAACTGGGAAGAGAAATGAGAGAGATGAAAGAGAAGCATGAAAAGCAGATCAGCTCCCTGCTAAAGGAGAAGCAAAAAAATGTTGAAGAAATTAACACCTTGAAAACTAGCCTAACTCAATTGGCAAAAGAGGTTCAAAAAGCCAATGAGGAGAAGAATGCTTTCAAAAGCAGAATTAGCCAAATGGAAAAGGAGATTCAAAAGCTCACTGAAGAAAATAGTTCTTTCAAAACTAGAATGGCACAGATGGACGCTAAGGACTTTGTGAGAAAGCAAGATATCACAGAACATAGCGAGAAGATTGGAAAAATGGAAGATAATGTGAAATATCTCATTGGAAAAACAACTGACCTGGAAAATAGATTCAGGAGAGACAACGTAAAAATTTTGGGACTACCTGAAAACCATTATCAAAAGAAGAGCCTAGACATCATCTTCCATGAAATTATCAAGGAAAACTGCCCTGAGATTCTAGAACCAGAGGGCAAAATAAATATTCAAGGAATCCGCAGAACACCGCATGAAAGAGATCCAAAAAGAGAAACTCCTAGGAACATTGTGGCCAAATTCCAGAATTCCCAGGTGAAGGAGAAAATATTGCAAGCAGCTAGAAAGAAACAATTCAAGTATTGTGGAAATACAATCAGGATAACACAAGATCCAGCAGCCTCTACATTAAGGGATCGAAGGGCATGGAATAGGATATTCCAGAAGTCAAAGGAACTAGGACTAAAACCAAGAATCACCTACCCAGCAAAACTGAGTATAATACTTCAGGAGAAAAAATGGTCTTTCAACGAAATACAGGATTTTCAAATTTTCTTGATGAAAAGACCAGAGCTGAAAAGAAAATTTGACTTTCAAACACAAGAATGAAGAGAACCATGAAAAGGTGAACAGCAAAGAGAAGTCATAAGGGGCTTACTAAAGTTGAACTGTTTACATTCCTACATGGAAAGACAATATTTGTAACTCTTGAAACATTTCAGTATCTGGGTTCTGGGTGGGAGTACACACACACACATGCACACACGCACACATACATAGAGACAGAGTGCACAGAGTGAATTGAAGAGGATGGGATCATATCTTTAAAAAAAAAATGAAATCAAGCAGTGAGAGAGAAATATTGGGAGGAGAAAGGGAGAAATTGAATGGGGCAAATTATCTCTCATAAAAGAGGCAAGCAAAAGACTCATTAGTGGAGGGATAAAGAGGGGAGGCGAGAGAAAAACATGAGGTCTACTCTCATCACATTCCACTAAAGGAAAGAATAAAATGCACACTCATTTTGATAGGAAAACCTATCTCACAATACAGGAGAGTGGGGGACAAGGGCACAAGCAGGGTGGGGGGGATGATAGAGGGGAGGGCATGGGGAGGAGAATCCAATCCGAGGTCAACACTCATGGGGAGGGAAAGGATCATAAGAGAATAGAAGTAATGGGGGACAGGATAGGATGGAGGGAAATATAGTTAGTCCTATACAACACAACTATTATGGAAATCATTTGCAGAACTACACAGATTTGGCCTATATTGAATTGCTTGCTTTCCAAAGGGAAGGGGGTGGAGAGGGAGGGAGGTAAAGAAGTTGGAACTCAAAGTGTTAGGATCAACTGTAATGTTCTTACCACTAGGAAATAAGAAATACAGGTTAAGGGGTAAAGAAAGCTATCTGGCCCTACAGGACAAAAGAGAAGACGGAGACAAGGGCAGAGAGGGATGATAGAAGAGAGAGCAGATTGGTCACAGGGGCAATTAGAATGCTTGGGTCTGGGGGGGGGGAGGGGAGAAAAAGGGGAGAAAATTTGTAACCCAAAATGTTGTGAAAATAAATGTTAAAAGTTAAAAAAAAAAAAAAAAGAACCTCTGTCTTCGATCAATGGCAAAACCACAGATGGAGCTATGGAAAAGAACTTTGGGGTTTTACAGAGTGGTTGGGCTAGGGAGGAAGCAAATAGGATCATTAGGAGAAGTGGGGAGTCCTGTGAATCTCTGGCCTGGGCACACACGCGTGCATGTGTGTGTGTTTGTAAATTTGTTAAAGGCTTCAAATGCATGCCAGTGAAGAAATATTTCTGAATGAGCATTCTAAGCTTTTCACATATTATTGGGATCAGAAGATAGATTAGCATAGTTAATCTCCCCAAATACTTAAAAAGACCTAAACAGCCAAAGCAAAAACAAATAACAGCAAAAGCTTCCACACCTGAGAACTGATGTTTCAGTCAGTAGACATTTATTGAGCACCTACTTTGTGCCAGGCACCATGTTATGTTTATATGCTTTACTCATAGGAAAGCTCTAAAAATGATATACTTCACTAAGCTTGCTAGAATTTATGTCAATTGTCTTCGACACATTAGAGATGGACTGTTAAATCCAGGTAGGCTCATCAAAGTAAGATGTGGCCCCTGACAGGGAGGAACGCAAGGGTCATCGAAGTGGAGTTGGGTGGAGTATTAGAAATCATCAGGATCAAGGGCTTCTGAACCTTTTTTGTATCGTGGATTTTTTCATGTGTCTGAAGCTTGTGGACCACTTCCCATAATGTTTTAAAATAGTTGAAGAAAGTGCTGCATTTCATTTAGAGATTTGTGAAATTAAAGATGTAAATTTTTACACCTTCCAAATTCACAAACCCTTGGTTGTCCATGGATTCCAGGTTAAGAATTCTTGATCTTGGTCAGCCCTCTCCATTTACTAGATGAGGAAACAGAAGCTCACATAGGCAATGAGTTGGGGACCCAGGATCCGAGACCAGCTGTTCTGATTCCAAATACATTTATACAAAGCAGACGCATGGACACAAAGTATAGGAAACTTGCTACCATTTTTAATAGGGTCAAGTAGATCAATACAATTCAGTGGTTTCTGAGGCACAGTAGTATAGTAAATAATACACATTATGATGACATTTGAGAGTGAAGAAATGATTAAATTATTTTCAGTATATTAAAATATAATATTTAGAAATAGTTCACTTAAGATGGTTAAAATAAATAATGGAGCTTAACAGGAAAACTTCCTATCCAGAACTACTTATTCCCTGAAAATTCCTGATAACTGAGATTTTACAAAGTGTTTGTTTACAAAAAGAGATTAAGCAGCTAATATATATTTTGTGTTCCTGGTGTTACCTGTCTGGGACATCAGTCAGGAACAGGGAGAGAAAAGGTTGGAAACAAAAGTTCAGCAGAGGAAGAAAGGAGGATATAGCATCTAGGACCAGAGAGGTAAGAGTCCCTTTATATTCTGTCCTGGTCAAAACAGATAAGCAATCCCTCTGTTCATTTTTGAGAGCTACTGTTTAGGAGGGAGGTTAAAAAGATGGAAAGTATTCAGAGGAAGGCACTCACGATTAGGAAGGGCCATGCCATATGAAGACAGCACTTCAGTATGATTCCAATATAGTTAATAATCATTTTGGAATCATTTGCTTTGTGAATTTGTGGCAGATTTCGAATTTCAGGCTTATTTTTTTCCTACCACACAGTAAGTCCCTAGACCATTTCTGTCTTAATCTAGCCACTATATGTATTTAGGGTATGCAATTAATTTAAATATCATGCTTAAAAACAAAACCAAACCAAAAAAATGTGTTAAGTTGTATTGTAAGCATACTTGTTGACATTAGTGCAGAGTTGACATTCTTCATCTTGGAAGATGTGGCTAGTAATTATTGTGGGTTCAGTGCCTTGTTCATGTAGTAGGTATTCATTATGTGTTTGCTAGGAAGTAGAATTTAAAGTGTACCAAAAGATTAGAGTATGAGTGGGCAACCTGTGCCCTCAGGGCTACATGTGGCCCTTTAGGTTCTCAAATATGGCCCTTCAGTGGAATCCAAATTGGGGATTCTCTGAAGTTTGGATGTGTGTGTTTATTTGTTTCTATGGTTTATAGAATATGCCCTTTTTTGTAACTGTTTTACGTATTTATTCCCAGTGTCTTTGCCCAAAAACGACTTTATGGTTTTAAATAATACCTGATTATTGTATCTGTTGTTTCAGAATAGTCCATGGTTTTCGTAATGTCCTTGTCAGCGGTATTTATTCACCCACCTGCTTGCACTTAATTCCTTTTATACCACCAGAACGCTTCTGATAGGGAGCATCCTATTGCTGTTACTTATAGTCATGCATTCAGCAAAATGGAATTACAGAATTTTAAATGTTGCTTCATTCCTGGAAGACCACTTCCTAGGAACTCAGTGCTAGTGATACTCGTCACTTAAATACATCATCCAGTGCTGGTAAATATACAGGAAGCCAGAGATGATACCTATGTTTTATCTCTGTTTCCTAGCTGTATTTGTCAGGCTAAAAATGCCCTTGACTATCTAAAATGCCACTAGAAGGGCTAAAGATTTCTTATGGATATAACTGTCTGGAATGAGAGAAAAAAAATAATAGAATTAGAGTAGGATAGCAATGGAGGAGCATAAAGAAAAGAAAAAGGATAGTGGTATGACAGAGAGTTGAAGCAGGTCAGATGACAGGGAATGATGGCGTATGTGTTCTTAGTCTCAGATGACTTATTTCAGTAGGTGCTATCTATCGCCATTGCTTTGTAAACTTTCATTTGGCTTTGAAGTTGATGCAGTACTGACATCATATACTGTCTGCCAATATCGCAAAGGAAATAGTGGCTGCATGGTTTTCCTTCTTTTTTGGTCTTCTGCCAAATAGCCAAACAAATTAAGAATCCTGGAGGCAGCTAATGTGGGAGTTTCAGTATGCTTATAGTCCTGTTTTCAGATTATAGGAGAAGAACCACACTAAAAAGTAATGAATGAATCACTTACAGCTTAGTGCCAAAGTTGACTAGAATTCAGTGTCTAAAGCCAGTATCTGAGTTTCTGCTTTACTGAGAGAAGCTAGTAGTCAATTCACAATGCAATTTTACTCCCAATATAACAGCATATTCCTTTGGTTCTGTAAGGACGGTGTCAAGAGTCCTAACATTCAAAATCAGAGAAGACTAAATATTAGAAATGCTAATGATAGTTTAAAAGGGGTAGGCTTTTTTAAAAAGCTATGTTGGGAAAAAGGAAGATTAAATAAAGGCTAGGAATACTGCCAAGTGGACTGGAGATTGATAACTGACAGATAGAAGGCAGACCTACTTGCTTTTTTTTCCTGTTTTCTCTACCAAAGAGAAAATCTTTAGATTGTACATAAGAGAATGAAATTATTAATAAGGTGTTAAAGCCCAAGATTAGTAAAGAAATAAGAACACCTATTAACGCATAACTGAAGTGTTAGAAATCCCTGACTTTGATAGACTTAGCTCTTCTTATCAGTGCAAGGATGTAAGACAACTCCAAAAGACTCATGAAAATGCTGTCCACATCCAGAGAAAGCACTTTGGAATCTGAATGCAGATAGAAGCATACTATTTGCTCTCTTTTTTTGTTGTTGTAGGTTTGTTGTTGTTGTTGTTTCTTCTTTCTTGTAGTTCCTCTCATTAGTTCTAATTTTACTTTACATCATGACTAATATGAAATTATGTTTTAATATTAATGTATAAATAGAGCATATATCAGATTGCATGCCATCTTGGGGAAGGGGAGGAAACAGAAGGGAAGAAAATTTAAAACTCAAAATCTTATGGAAGTGAATGTTGAAAATTAAAAGTAAATGGTAATTTTTTTTTAAAAAAAGAAATGTTGTTTAGTCATATCTAACTCTTCATGACCCAATTTGGGGTTTTCTTGGCAAAGATACTAGATTGTTTTGCCATTTTTTATTCCAGCTCATTTTATAGATAAACTGTGGCAAATGGAGTTAATTGATTTGCCCAGGGTCAGACAGCTAGTAAGTGTCTGAGGCCAGTTTTGAACTCAAGAAGATGAGTCTTCCAGACTCCATCCCTAGCACTATCTACCTAAATAGGCCAAATGGAAAAGGAGTTAGAAAAATTCAGCAAAAAGAACTTAAAAAGTAGAATTGGAGAATTGAAGAAAAAGTAATTCCTTAAAAAAATCTGAATTGGGCAAGTAACATCAAAGTTTTTATAGCAAGTTTCTCAGATAAAGGCCTCATTTCTCAAGTGTATACTGAGTATAGGACTAAATCAAGTTTGTAAAAATAAAATCATTCCCCAGTTAATAAATGTTAAATGATATAAATAGTTTTCAGAAGAAGAAATCAAAGCTATAGTCATGAAAAATGCTCTGAATTAATATTGATTAGAGAAATGTAAATTAAAACACCTCTGAGATACTACCTTACACCTATCAGAAATAGCAAATGTTGGAGAGGATGAGAAAAAATAGGTGCACTAATGAATTATTGGTGGAGTAACGAACTGGTCCAACTATTCTGGAGAACAATATGGATCTTTGCCCAAAAGGTTATAAAATTGTGCATATTCTTTGACCTATCAATACTGCTACTAGGACTGAATCCTAAAGAAATCAAAGGAAAAGGACCTATATGTACAAAAATATTTAAAGCAGCTCTTTTTGTGGTGGTAAAGAATTAAAAATCAAGGGAATGCTTATCAGTTGAGGAATAGCTGAACAAGTTGTGGCTTACGATTGTGATGGAATACTGTTGTGCTGTGAGAAATGACTGGGTATTGGTTGCAGAAAAACATGGCAAGACCTGTAGGAACCAATGCACAGTGAAGTGAAAAGAAATGGGAGATCATTGTGTATAGTAATAATAGTACTAAAATGATGATCACCTGTGAAAGACTTGGCTACTCTGATCAATACAATGATCCAAGACAGTTCAGAATGATCTATGATGAAAAAAAATGCTGTCTACCTCCAGAGAGAGAGAATTGGGTGAACTCTGAGTGCAGACTGAGGTATAATTTTCTCACTAGCATGGTTTCATCATTATCAGGTCATTCCAGATTGACCTCATCTCCTTTTGAAAAAAGTTAGTAGACTAGTCAGTTATGGTCAACAAAATTGTGATCATATAATGATATAAAATTTTTTTGAGAATACATTCCTAATATGCATATATTTATTTATAAATATGCAAGTATTATTATGCTAATAATTATGTATATTATAAAACTTATACAAATATATAAATTTTTAAAGGATGAGATAAAGATGAAATGATATTTGATCCTAGAGTCAGTAGGGGCTACTACAGTTTGAAGTGACTTTATGGAAAAATTACTTTGACAGTGTATGAAGGATGAATTGGAGAGACTAGAAACTTGAGGCAGGGGGACCAGTTAGGAAGCTATGTATTCCAACAGTGCAGGTGAGGGGTGATGAGAGTTTGCACTAAGGTGGTGGAGAGGTGAGTAGAAAGAAGGGGAAAATGCTGTGGGGGTACAAATGAGATTTGGCAGCTGATTCTTCATTTCCCAACCTGCTGCACACACTTGGACTATACTCAGTCATGCCCACAGCAATATTTGTTGTAGTAAATAATGGAAAATTAAAAGCTAGTCATTGTTTGAAGAATGACTGACTCCATGTCTCCATAGGATTTCTTTCAATTGTTCCTAAGATGGGGCGCTTTCCCTCTATCAGTTCAGATTGAGCATGTTTAAAGGACATGAGGGCAACTTCCAAGTTCTTTTGATGTGAGGTAGATAACAGTGAATATTGGGGATCTTGATTTAATCTCTTATTCATAAATTGCATAGTAGATTACATTTACCTTAGATTATAAAACTGAGAAGTTTAGCCAATTCAATCCTTGCCTGATTCTCTTCTCTCTTCACGCCATCTTCCTTAGTAGAATTTTAATGGGTAGTAGTCTAGGGTACTTGGGGGTGGGGGGAAGAGTGCCTTTTCTAGTCAGTTATATTGGTTGGTTGGTTGTTGTCCTTCATCTTCAAAGTGGACCAAAATGACATCATCATGATAAAGTGAAATTTCACTGTGTCCAACTATGACTGATCAGACCAATATGAGCTCGGAGCGCTCTGCCACAGGTTGGGCATAGATAGTCCAAGTGAATATTTGGGGTGGATATCTCAAATTTGAGCCTCCCACATTTACTTGGTGCTGTCTCAATTCTGCTTTGCTCAAAGAACACAGTACCTTTTCTGATGTGGGCATACCATGCTGAGCGGTCTTGTGCCAGTGTCTCATCTTTGTAGATATTTGTGTATTTAAGAAGTGGATTTTTATGCTTTTTCCCTCCTC
Organism: Notamacropus eugenii; assembly: GCF_028372415.1. Taxonomy (NCBI): domain Eukaryota; kingdom Metazoa; phylum Chordata; class Mammalia; order Diprotodontia; family Macropodidae; genus Notamacropus; species Notamacropus eugenii. Next base: position 219,689,796 of record NC_092872.1, on the reverse strand, counting down.
CATGTTTTTTTTTTCCTGTTTATTAACAATCACCTATTCGTTTCAGAGGCTGTTTTGTGGACATTTCTGGTTTTTCTAATTTACCTTATATAACCCATAGCCAAAACCCTGGTTGAATACTCTGAGCTTATTCAGAGTGAGTCTAATCTTGTGGGTAGATCAGCAACTCTTTGGTTTATGCCCCAACTCAGAACATAGTGTAGGAAAATCTCAGAATATGACTTGTGTCTAGGTTTCCCTCAGTGTGAGTCCTCTAAGTTCCCCAACTCCTTTAAAGCACCAAAGTAATTTAATAATGCATTTTTTTCTTAATACAGGACAGCCGTTATTATATCCCACAGAAAATAACCAAAAACAATAGCCCTTAGAAAGCAATATCATTTTTTGTTCTCTCTAAAGAGTTCTGCTTTCCACAAGGGTCCTAAAGTTGAAAGGTTATTGCCACTCTGGTTTGAACCCACTCTCCAAAAGGAAAGACATTTTGGGTACCTAGAGATACAACATCCCAACATTCTGGTGACTCTTTTATTCTCCCCCAGAGACCTACATGGGCATTCAGCTTTATTGTACTACTTTGATTTCTTGGACTCCTAAAATGAGAATGTACTTCCACATATTCAGACTCTTCTGTAGAGAGCACAGCTCTAATGGGATGACCACATTGTTCAAAATACCCAATGTACGTTTGCTTAAAAGACTATTTTATGGAGAACGCACACAAAGCAGGCACTCATATGGTGGTCAGAAATGATACAAGAACACTCTCTAGGTCTCTATGAAGAACTTTGGTATCAGTTGTGATCATCCAACATGGTATACCCACTTCAAAGAAGGCACTGTGCTCAGTGAGCAAAGAAGAATTGTGTTAGCTCAAAAGAAATGTGAGATGCACAGATTTAGAGACCTCTCCCTACCAAATGGTTATGCCATTTGTGCCCTACCTATGATAGAGCCTTCTCAGCCAACCACACTGTACCTTGACCCCACCATAGTGATGTCATTTTGGTCTTCTCTGAGCACAAAGAACAAATATCAACAACTTGAGATTGCTAGAATGCACCCTCTGCCCACCCTTCCTCTCCATGAAATCCACACTGAATGAAAGCTCATGATACAGTAAAGGGCAAGGTCCAAGTTCTTTGTACCTCCATATTATGACTTTAATCCTTTGTCACTGCTCTTCCCAAAATTGGAGGCCATATGTCATCCTTTTTTCTTCAACAGACTCACTACTTAGGAAATTTCGCTTTTTAAATAGTCTAGATCCCTAATTCTTAAACTTGTGAGGTAAACCTCAAGGTTCCATGGTGCTGCCCAGGAAATCTCCACTCCTTCTTTGGCTAGGGGTTCAGATTCTGGGGCCTTCAGATTTGAGTCTATCAGAAAGGTAACAAAGCTCAGGAACTCTCACCATTTGCCCATGTGGCTCTCCTCTCCCTGCGGTGGAAAGGTTATGACACTTATGCAACACTGCGAAGGCAGATTTCTTCATCAGGAACAGGAAATGGAAAGGAGAGAAGGGAGTTTCCTAGGTGGGCTCAGACAGCAGATCAGGAAGACTGATCTGGAAGACTGTAAAGGAACACTCCAGTAAAGAAAACAAAAAGAAATATACACAAAAGTCCTTGTTTTTTCTGTTCCTACTCTTTCCCTTTTCTAACTGCCCAAGTGCTATTAGCTTTTCCCCAAAGAACACTTGGACTCCTGCTAGTTATGTGAACTGAAATGATACAAGCACAATCGTTTGTATGTTTTAGAAAGAATTCTTCCTTTATGGGCAGGTACCTTCCAACTTTCAGATTGTGTGATTTTTGTGATTCAAATATAAGTAAGACTAGATTCTTCCTTTACTGGTGTAAGGTGTTTTGTTCTATTTTGTTTTAGTGTTAGGAGAATGAAAGGGAGAATTGGTTGGAAAAAAAAAGTAGGGAGATTCTGGATACTTAAAGGGAAAGAACAGCATTTCATTGAGTTGGGGAACAAGAAAAAGACAAGAGGATACTGAAGTGTTGCGACCTACTTTACAATTGTTCTAATAGGATCTGACCTGTTTTATCTTTCTATGCTCGAAAAGATAACACAGATTTCTCTGGGCGCATCTTATTAGAAATTATCTAGTTCTCTGTGTGTGTTCCTTTAATGGTGATGGTGAAGTCTGAAAAATGACCTCTTTGGTGGATGACTGAGGAAGAGTAGAGATAAGGTCTCATGACTGATACGTTGTTCAGACGGCTGTCACCGTGAAGTCAGCCAAGATAGCAGCAGGACTTGGGTTAGAAAGGAATCAACCCATAAGCATTTATTAAGTGCTTTCTATGTATTGTAGCAGCTCAGATACAATGAAGATGAAATAATCCCTGCTTTCAAGGGTAACTTTCCTTTTTTTTTTCCTTAGAAAAATAAAAATACCATATACAAAATAAATACAGAGGAAATACAAGGTAAATTGACTTGTGGATTTGTGGGTGGGAGCTGGAAAGACCAGGATACACCTTCAGATAATAGGTGGCCCTTGAGCTGAGTTTTGGAGGAAGCTGGCAAGATTTTAAGAGATGGAGGTAAGAAGGGATTGTATTCTAGGCATAGAGATCAGCTTGTGTAAAGATGCAGAGATAAGAGATGGAATGTCTATGAGGATTAGCAAGTAGACCAGTTTATCTGGACCATTTATGAAGAGAGCCACATGTATTAAGCCTGTAAAGACAGGATGGAACCCAACTGTGAAGAGCTTTTAGATGACAGAGGAACTTGTATCCTAAAGGCAAAAGGGAGGCCCCTGGAATTTTTTAAGCAGGGGAGTGACATGGTAAGACTTGTGCTTTAGTAATATTACCTTGGCTGCTGTGTGATGGAAATACTTGGACATAAGGAGACCAATTTGGAGACTGGTGGCATGGTCCAAGTGAGATGTGATGCAGGCCTGAACTAAATTGGTAGATGTATAAGTGGAGTGAGATATGTTTTTGGTGTAGAATTCTTTACACTTGACAACTGATTTAGGACCAAGGAAATGTGAGGACTGGAGGATGTCTCTGAGGTTGTAAGCCTGAGTGTCTGGAAGAATTCTGGTACCTTTATTACAAATAGGGAAAGATAGGTCATTTTAGACATTGCTGAGTTTGAAATGCCTTGGTAACATCCAGTTACTGATGTCCCAAGGCAGTTAATGATGTAGTACTGTAGTTCAGATAGATACTAGACAGAAACCTACCTGAGAGGAAGATATTAAATTGACTGAACACATGGGAGAGGGTGAGTATATAAAGAGATAAGGGCTCAACATAGCCTTGGAGTGCATCTACAATGGTTTGGTCTTAGAATCTTAGATAAATAGCTAGATGGGACCTTAGTGGCTATAAAAGCCAACCTCCTCAATTCTATTTTGTAGATAAGGAAAATGAGGCCGAAGGAACTTAAGTGACTTGGCCAAAGTCACTTAGATAGTGAGTGTCAGACTTTGATGGTCCAGCAAAGGAAACTGAGAAGCCTTGCATAGACTGGTAGGAGCGACAGAGAGAAAGAAGGGGGAGAGGGTGGGATGGAGAGAATGAATGAATGAATGGATTTATTAAATGCCTGTTATGTGTCAAGTCAAGAAGTAATAGTGAAGAGTTAGGAGTAACCTCTTCCAGTAGAACATAAGCTTCTTGAAGTAAGGGACTGTTTTTGTTTTTATCTTGAACCAAGTGCCTGGCATAGTGTCTTGCATATAGTTATATGCTTAATAAATGTCCAACTGCAAGAGAAAACCACAAAATCAAAAAGGCCTTAGCAGCCATCCAGACCAATTAATACCTGGCAAAGAATCTCTTCCATAGCATTTAGAGTAATTATTCAGTCTATTGGGGGGGGGGGGGGTGTTAATTAGGAGGGAACCCTCTGGATTTGGAGGCCTTTCATTTCATTTTCCAATAGTTCCTTCCATTTGGTTAGGAAAATTTTCCATACATTGAACCTAAATCTGCCTCTTTGCAACTGACACCTTGCTTCTAGTTCTGCTTTTTGGGGGCAAGCAAAACGGATCTAGCTCACATGATGGTGGTCTCTTTAGGATATCCTAATTCTCATCTTCCTTGACATTGGTTGTGAAGTGAGAGTAGAGAATGAGAGGTTACTGGAGAAGGGAAAGCAGTGGACATTGGTTGGAGAAAGAGAGAGAAGAGAAAGCTTTTGTACAATAGAGGATTCTGGAGGGCAAAGTAGGAGCGTGGGCAAGGCAGAACAAATATTACAAGAGGAGTTGGTAGAGCTAAGCAAAACGAGTGAGAATACTGGCAGAAGGTTATATACGACAGGGATTAGCCAAGCAGCCAGAAATCATTAGGCTAAGAAAGTACTCATTTTCTCTATTTTGGTCCTAATAGGTTTATTTTGGGAGGGTTAGCATTGACAGCTTTTGCCAGCAATTATTAGTGTTTCTTTTGGTTAGTAGACTAATCAATAATTCTTGTCTTCTGTAATCCTCATCTAAAGTTCTCAGCTTTTCATCACTTCTAACCCTCAGAGAATTTTTTAGTTTAATACTCTCATTGTTATTGAGGATATTACATATTTGATTAATCAAGCTTTTTACTGTTTGTAAACTACATGGGGAACATAATGCTTTGGTATTCCTAAAAATTGTAATTTAATGTCTTGAATGTAAGTATTTTCCATGCAGAATTCTTTATGAATTTACAATCAGTGAAATATAATTTCCACATTTTTTTCATGGAAATAGTTTTTAAGAAGCATATCTATCTACCTTGATTCATAGAGTAGTATCTTTCTTCCTTAAAACTCAAAATACAAATTCCTTAACCAGTTGAAATGGAAGATAATTACTTATAGTTCTTTGCACAAAAGGCTGCCCCCTTAATTATGTTTTTTAGGCAAAACAATCTCGGTTTCATTAACCTTCCCCCAAAAGCCTTTTTTCCAGCCACTTAGTTTTGTAGTCTTTCTAGAAATCATTCTGGTTGTATGCACAGGGCCATGTAATTAGTCATACCCTTTCACTCAGTAATTCTACTATTGAAAATACATCCTAAAGAAATAATTTTGTATTTGAAAAGCACAGATTTTTATAGTAAGAAAGTGGAAAGAACCAAATGTGAAATATCTACAAGACTCAGAATCTTAGAGTTGGAAAGGACTTTAGGATATGAGCCTGGGTGACTAGAATAATAAGATGACTCTTTTAACACTTTTCCCCACTGCTATCACTGCCTGCTCGCCACCAGATATCTATAATATCTTCCTCTGACTGTGCTGTGGGAAAAAGCCTTTCATTCTGCAAACCTATAAGCAGCGTGAAGGTTTAAAGAGGAATGTGTACTCAGAAATTGTTAAAACAAAGTAACAAATATAACATGGAAAAGTTGCAATAAAACACTTCTGAATTTGTCAGGATTCTGAAAAAATTCTTATATAATCATATTTTTATTGAAAAAAAAAAACAATCCTTGAGGTTAAAGGGATCGTCAGTCCTTTCTAGCAGCTGCTTTATAGTCTTCCATATACTGTTAACCCCAGGAATATGGACATTTCCACCCTTACCTCGACTCAGACCCCCTTCCAACTCCATACCCATTGTAAGGGGCTAACATTTTCAAATATCTGCCTGATTCTTAAGATCCAGTTTTATCATTCCCCACTAGGTGGCCCAACTATGCCACTTACACAAAACCTCAACTACTTCAAAGAGCTTTTACTATCAGTGCTTGCTTTCTCGGTAGCAGGCAGCACATATTTTAGAGATTCCGAATATGATCTGGATTTGGTTTCAGGGGAACAATAGCATGCTGTTGGACTCAGCCGCCATCAGCCATCTGGGAAACTCAGCTGGTTCAGAGGGACAGAAATGCAAACTTCCCTTTGGTCTTTGTTGCGTTGGCTTTTCCTCTGTGTGCTCCAAAATGGGCCAAAAGGTGAAACTGAAGACTCCTACTCTGCTTCTGGGATTTGACCACAGTGGTGCTGATTGCTTCTGAACTTGTTCCTCTCTGGGTAGACCTACCCAAGCTCTGCAAATATTCCTTACCCTGGACTGCCACTCCCAGTCAGGCTCAAGCCCTTTCCTGATTTACCCTGGATCTGTGATCTATACCTGGATAAGAGACACAAAGCTGCCATTTGGTACCTGTTCCTGCTGTGGTACACCTGTATGGATCTGGGACCTCCTCTTATCTTGTTGCATGGCTTCTCTCTGAGCTAAAATGCTCTGCATGCCTTGTACTTCTGACCCAAACCCATTCTGACCCCATCCCCAGTTGTCTATAGATCTCTTCATTTCTCATTACCAACCTGGGCTGCAGAAATGACTCATTGCTACTTTTCTTGGATTTCACCATCAGGTTTAATTCTGGTCCATTTTCTTTTTTCCCTCTAGTTTCATTTTGTTTTCAGTTACAAATTCTCTTCCTTCTCCTCCTCACCCATTGAGGGGTAAGAAAAACAAAGACCATTAGTAATATGTATAGTCATGCAAAACCAATTCCCACTTTAGCCATGTTTCTCCCCCCTCCAAAGGAAAAAAAAAAGGAAAAGAAGGTGACTCAACCAACACTTAATATCCATTAAATTCTCCATCTGAGGTGGAGAACGTTTCATCATTAGCCCTTTGAAATTGTGGTTGATTTTTATGTTGTCCAGAGCCTTTAAGTCTTTCAGAGTAGATGGCACTTACAATATTGTTATTGTACAAATTTTCCTCCTGGTTTTGCTTACTTTATTCTTAAGTTCATACAAATCTGCCCAAGTTTTAAAAAATAATAATAGTACTAGCTAACATGTTACTTATTGTATGCCATGTACTATGCTGAGTACTTTACAATTATTATCTCATTTGATCCTTACAGCAACTCTGGGAAGTAGTTGTTATTATTTTCCCCATTTTATGGATGAGGAAGCTGAGGCAGTCAGGGGCTAAGTGACTTGGCCAAGGTCACACATCTAGTAAATATCTGAGACCGGATTTCAGTGCAGGCCCTCCTGACTATAGGTTTTATGCCATATATAGCTTTGAAACTATCCCCTTCATCATTTATTATAGTAGTGTTCCACCATGTCCATGTAACATAGCTTGTTCAGATCAAAAAGGTATGTACCTGGCTACACATTGCTTTCCAGAATAGTTGAACCAGTTCACAGATCCACTAACAATGCAGTAAAGAACCTGTTTCCTCACAGCCTCTCCAGCATCTGTCGTTTTCTTTTTGCCAACTTGATAGCAGTGAAGTGTGTTGTACACCGGAGTTGTTTAATTTGCATCTCTTGTCATTATTTTGTGGAACGTGTCTTTTCATTTGGCTACAGATATTTTGGATTTCTTCTCTGAAAACTGCCTATTCATGTCCTTTGACCATTTGTCAGTTTGGTAGTGGCTGTTACTCTTATAAATACAACTCAGTTCTTTATGTATCTTAGAAATGAAACCTTTATCAGAGATAATTGCTGCAAAGAGTTTTTCCCCAATTTCCTGCTTATCTTCTAATTATAGATGCATTGGTTTTGTTTGTACAAAATTGTCCATATTACCTCCTGTGAATCTCTATTTCTTATTCATCATGAACTCTTTTCTTCCCTTATCCATAGATCTGACAGGTAATTTCTCCCTTACTCCTTTAATTTTCTTATGATGTCATCTTTATGTCTAAATCATGTACTCATGTGTGAGATGTTAGAATACAATTGGTTTCTGTCAGACTTTTCCAGTTTTCCCAACAGTTTTTGTTGTACAGTGAGTTCTTGCCCCAATAGCTTGGATCTTTTAATTTATCAAACACTAGGATCTATGCTCATTTGTTACTGTATGTTGTATAACTTAATCTGTTCTACTGATCAACCTCTCTCTCTCCTGACCATGTATTCCTTATTTTTATTTTCAACAATTCCTTTGATATTCTTCACCTTTTGTTACTCCTGGTGAATTTTAATATAAAATATTGTAAAAAGTAATATAAAGTACTATAAAGTAGTCCTTGGGTAGTTTCATACAGCATTGAATAAGTACATTTACTTAAATAATATTGTCATTCTTATTATATTGGCTCAGCCCAATCATGGACAACTAATATTTCTTATTTTGATATGCCTGTATTTGTGTAAAAGATGTTTTGTAATTGTGTTAATAAAGTTCCTATGTGTATCTTGGCAGGTAGACTCCCAAGCATTTTATACTATCTATAGTTATTTTAAATGGAATTTCTCAGTCTCTTCTTGCTGGAATTAATAGGTAATGTACAGAAATGGTGATGATTTGTGAGGGTTTATTTTATATTCTACAACTTTGCTGAAGTTGTTAATCATTCCATTAAGTTTTTTTAGTTGACTTTTGTAATTAAACCTTCATATCATCTACAGAAATAGATAGCTTTGTTTTCTACTTGCCTGAACTCATTTTTTTAATTCCTTTTCTTGTCTTACTGCTATTGCTAGCATGTCTGGTACAATATTAAATAGTAATGGTAATATAATGAGCATCCTTGCTTCACTGCTGATCTTATTGGAAAGACTTTTAGCTTGTTCTTATAATGTTGGCTCTTGATTTTAGATTGATTCTACTTACCAGTTTAAGGGAAGCTCCATTCATTCCTAAACTTTCTAGTTGTGTTTTTTTTAAACAGGAATGACCATTGTATTTTGTAAAAAGCCATTTCTGCACTTGTTGAAATAATCATATGATTTTTGTTGTTTTTTCTATTAATGTAATTAATTTTGTTTATTTGCAAACTTGCTTTTCCAAATATTGAACCAGCCTTATGTTTCTGGTAAAAATCCAGCGTGGTTATACTTTCTGATCTTTATGAGGGTTTGCAGAGGAAAGATATCATCCGCATCTAGCATAGTAGGCAGCTAATAAAATAAATGCTTATGGAATTGAACTGAAATCTTTTACATGTGTATGTGTGTGTATGTATGTATATGTATATATGTATGTATATCATGAAGTTAATTGATGCCTGATGCCATTTTTGAGTCCATTATATAGTATGATATATAAATATATATAATATGATACAAATATATCTAAAGAGTAGCAGTTTACTCTTTAGAAATAACTGAAAATTATTGAAGGGGTTGTGGAAAGACAGGCTTACTATAAATACATTGTTAGTGCAATGATATGTTGACATTTCTGGGAAAAAAATTGGAATTATGCTGAAAAAGTGACTAAAATTACCCTTTAAGCGCTTTTTATGTGCCAGGCGTTTTGATGAGCAGTGGAGAGACGAAGATAAAGCAAAAACATTTCTTGTCCTGAAGAAGCTTACATTCTAATTGGCAAAATGTCCATAAAATAAATCAAAACACATGATACACACACATATTGTAGTGAAGGGGAAGGCAGTAGTAATTGAGAGGACCAGGAAAGGCCTTCTTTTAGAGGTAGTGCATAAATCCCTTTCTCATCTCCCAATCTCAAAGGGATTTTATTCAGGTACAGGTTGTACAGGTACAGACCATCATACCCAATAAATTGTCATCCAACCTTTCTTTAAAGACCTCTAATCAAAGGGAACTTGGGACCTCCTAAGGCAGTCCATTCTACTTTTATATCAATCTAATTACTTTTCCTTGGATTCTGGTTGGAATAAGGTACCTTTTAATTATTATAGTACTTCATAAATTCCAGGTTATTTGTTTTGATCAGTTTTTGTTTGAATTTATTAGATTGAAAATGTTTTAAATGAGTTTTTAGTATTTTAATATTATTATAGTTCTTAATTGCCTTGTTACATCTATACCTTGTTTACATGCAATAGATGATATTTACTCTCTGAGTAAAATTGTGGCACAGTAGGTCTACTCTAATATTGAATAAATAAGAAGTTCTCTCTAATAACTAGCTGAATTTCAGTGGTTAGAAAAAAAGGGAACCACTTTGGAAATTTGAGGCAGAATGGCATTTCTTCTTCTATTTAGTTTTTCTGTTGAGATCTGAAGTGACCATAAATCTGACTACTGAGGGAATGGTTTCAAAAATAATCCTTATAAGTCAAAGAAATGAAACATCATTGTATAATATTTAAACCCTTAGTAATTCTTTACTGGAATTAGAAATTTATTTAGGCTATTTTTTCAGATGATTTTACTAAAAATGAGACTTTTATTGGCAATTTTTAGTGTCTGGTTTAAAGCATTATTTTAAAAAACATGTTAATGTTTTATAACCACTCAATCTTATTTCATTTTTATTTACAGATATTGAAGATAACTGAGTGATTTGAAGGCGTGGGATCAATGACTGTTTGAGATACCAAGCTCATAAAGGAAAACTACATGTGAAGTGGTAATATGGGATACTTAGGCAATAGCAAAATGAAGGGGGGGAGCGATCATATAAGTAGAAAAAATAAATTTGAATAAGTTTTGTTGCAGACTTTTCATAACTAAAGACAAAACAGATTTTTGTCATAAAAGCAATATATCATATAATGAAATTGTCATAAATGAGAACAAAAGAGAAGAAATTCTTTTGCAAATTCATCAAAAGTCTACTTTTTTAATGTTGTTACTTGGTGATTATTGTCATTTATATCATCAAACATTAATTGACTGATAAACATATATCTCTACTGTCTCCTTTGCCCATTTTGTCAGTGACTGAGATGTTGCCCCTAAGTAGGGATGGATTCATGCAGGAACGAACCTTGAGGAAAGGGAGTGACTTTAAGTGACAGAAATTGGCCAGAGAGGAGTCTTCTAAGTTTTGAGGAAAGGTCTCAACTGAGCCTTAGAAATAGAAAGAAAGGACAGTGTAAAAAATGAAATGCATTGAAGGGAAGTTGTTTAAGGATGAGGTAGAGCTAGATTATGGGGGCTCTTTAATAGCAGGTTCCAGAACTTAGATTGTATTTGGTTGGCCTTGAAGAGCCACTAAAGATTTTTAAGTGGCAGAGTGACATCAAAACTATTCATGATAACTGAAATAGGCTGGAAGCTAGAAGACTAGATAGATATTAGACTGGTAGTCTAAATGAGAAGAGATAAATGTTTCAACGTATGATGTTTATAGGGAGAATATAGAGTAAAAATCAGCCATAAATTACTATGGAGACTTAGGCAATAAGACTTCAGAACAAAATGGCTATTTAATGGGTGAGGGGCCAAAAAAAAATATCAGTGGCAACTATTAGGTTACAAATTTGGGTGACTTAATATAGCTCTAGCCCTCAGAGATCATCTAGTAGTTCAGTTCCCTCATCTTACAGATGAGGAAACTGGGGCCCGAAGAGATTTACTGATTTGCCCAAAGTTATACAGGTAGGAATCATTAAGATGTGGTTTAAGCCCTGTTCCTCTGACTCTAGAGCTCTAGATTTATTTATATTTTTGTGGTTCTATTTCTTCCTTCTGTCACTTGTCAATTCTTGATGCTGTTGGTGTTTCCTACTACTTTTCTGTGTTATTCTGTCATAAAATTCATATATTTTGTCATCATTCATTTCCTGCAAAATGAAGTGTGCTGGTTTTATAGCACTTTACCTCCAGATTTCTGCTGTGTTCCATTGTTTGATGTTACTAGAGTCTTACCTATGGAATTAGTAGAAAGTTATTATCTATACATTTAATATTTAAAATGTTTATTGCCATTAATTCATATAATACTTTATAATCTTTTAATCAGGAGCAAGAAACTGTACTACTACTCTTCTCACCTAGACTATCAAACACCAAAGGACTATTTGGAATTCTTACTTAATCTAAATCAATGATGTTTTGTTATTAATTGATGTATGTATAAACAAAAGAACAACATTGTTACAGATCCTAACTTCTAAATGAATTTAAAGTTAAAAAAAACCAAATTTTGCCCTTTTTCTTATTAATTCAGTTGGCTACACATGTAAACTTTTTGCTAAAATAGATTTTTTGTGTGTCGCTGTTCTTCTGTGCCATGTATGTATGAAATGAGCATATATGTTTTAGCTTTGTTACTCCAAAATTCTGATAATTGAAGAAACAGGAAACTGTTCAGTCTGATCCCTCTGGTACATGCTACAGCAAACATGGAGGAATTTTTACTTCATTATTTCAGTTATATTCTTGTATTCTTCAATATTCTTACTTTAAAACTTCATTCTCAATTTCTTATTACTGACAGATGTTTCCTATCCACTTTCCAGTATCGCTGTTTCTAAATTTTATGGCAGTTATTCATTAGGCAATTAAGTTGTTCATTCATTTTAGTCATGTCTGACTCTTCCTGACCCTGTTTGGGGTTCTCTTGGCAAGGATTCTGTGTTTGCCATTTACTTCTCCAACTTATGTTACAGATGAGGAAACTGAGGTAAACAGGGTTAAGTGAGTTGCCCAGAGTCATACAGCTAGGGAGTGTCTGAGGTCAGATTTGAACAGGGTCTTCCTGATTGTACATCTGGCACTATCTCCACTGCGCCACCTAGCTGCCCTGGCATTTAAGTGCCTGCTCTGTTAAGGCACTATTCTAGGCACTCCAGGATTCAAAGACAAGCCAAAAATAGTCTTCATCCTCAAGGAGCTTTCGTCTGTACAGATAAGTATATATAGGATAACTTAAAGAAGAGACCACTGATTAGTATATACAAGATAATTTAAAGAAGAAGAGACCACTAATGGCTGGATCTAAAAAGACTTTGTATTAGGTTCACCTGAGTTGAGCTTTAAAGGAAGCCAAATGGAAAGTTTATTACAGTGCTTTCCTCTTCCTCACTATGCTTAGGGTCTTGGGTCTTGGAGTCTCCTGTGCCCTGGCCTCGGTCCACCCTGCACCTCTGGGCTTATGGGATGGTGGGGGACTTGCAACCTTTCTATTCTCTGTTTCATGTCTCTTCCATTGCCTTGAGCTTGCAGATGCCTCTTTCATCACCCCATGTAGACCAAGTACTCATTAATTCATTCTCTGCTTGGGATCTGCTTTGGAACCCCTTGCTCATTTGTTTTCAGCTGTTGAATGTTCCCTTTTGACATCTTTGTTGTAGCTGCATAACTTACATAGACTTTGACTGTGGGAATCATGTCTAGGATTTCTACATAGAGAAACACTTGAATCATAGTCTTTCTTGGCACTCAGAGAGCCAAATGTGCCTCCTTCTAAGCATAACCAGGTGGACATCTAGGCACGATGTTGCTAACAAGTGGAATGCACCATTGGGCATTCGGTTATGATGATGCCCTAGAGGATCCCACACCAATAACACCTTTGTTTGACCTGTGGGATAAGGTCCGTGGGAAAATGGGACCATCTCAGATCAGAAGTACCAACAGCTTTCCAAAGTAGAGGAAGAAAAAACCAGTACTCTAGAGTACAGAAACTGTGTTCTCCTGCCATACCCCCTCACCTTTCAGTGGCCATGTCAGCAAGGTCCTAGTGGTGAAGGCCAAGTTATGTGGACAGCATTTTGAGCAGCCGCCAGGAGAACTGAGGGATGCCAGATACAGTTCTCATAAAGGCCTCACCACAACAGAAACAAAGTTGCTTTGTATGTCAGAGGCAGTCTATAAATTAAAATTGCAAAATTTTGAGATTACTAAGCAAGATAGACAATACACTGACTACTTCAGCCCAGTCTCCTTCAAGTAGCATACCCCATTCTTCTCCCAAGTGAAAGCCTTGGGCCTGGTTTACTTAAAGATTTTCCACTTCCTTACCTGCTCCAGATGTGTCAGCAGCATAGTTCTGGAAGTGAAGATAAGAACAGAACCTCATCTAAGAAATGAAGCCTTTTTTTAACCAAATCTGACTCAGGTTTCAGTGTCTAATCCTACAGAGGTACTTCACATCATCACCAATGAGCTACATTACCAGAATTATAGAGGATTGAGTAGTCTTTAGGCTACCCAAGATAGAACTTGCAATGTTGGAAGGGGAAAGAAACCTCCACCAACCCATAACCTCAAAACCAAGGCACATCAGTGTGTTAACTCTCATGGAGCCCCCTTTTCAAATGGGCAGTTACTCTCCCTGGGAACAACTTTTATGTACTGTTTTGTAGACATACTTTTCTTGCTTCTCAGCCACCTTTCATTTGACATAAGAAAGATATCACCCATTCACAGTTCTACTAAGGATATTGGCTCTTTAAAATTTGTAGGAAAGTTTAAATATTTCCACTGTGGGAAGACCTATTCTGTAATGACCCAAATTTGGTATGAATAACTTCTCAATTCAAAGAAAAGGGAAAAGGACCTATATATACAAAAATATTTATAGCAACTGTTTGTGGTGACAAAGAATTGGAAATTGAGGGGATGTCCATTAATTGAGGAAAGACTAAACAAGTTGTGGCATATGATTGCTATAAGAAATGACAAGCAGCATGGCTTCATTACAACCTGCAGAGTAAATTGAGCAGAATGAGGAGAGCATTGTCCACAGTAACAGCAATGTTGTAACAATGACCAACTGTGAAAGACTTAGCTACTCTGATCAAGACAGTGAGCTAAGAGAATTTCAGAGGACCCATGGTGAAAGATGCTGTCTACCTCCAGAGAGAAAACTGATGGATTCCTGAGTGCAGATTGAAGCATATTTTTTCACCTTCTTGATTTTTTCGCTACATGTCTAATAGAGAAACATTTGCATGACTTCACATGTGTAATTAGTATCACATTGCTTACTTTCTCAGTGAGTGGGGGAGAGGCTACAGGGAGGGAATTTCTAACTCACAATGTTTTTAAAACCAATGTTAAAGCAACCAAATAAATAAAGCTTCTCAAAGTATAGTCAACCACAGCCAGTCACTAATCTGTAGAATTAAGGGGAATAAATAAATCTAAGTAGATTCTGTTCTGCACATTTATCCAGTATAAATAAAGATAAAGAATATCTCATCTATTTTCCAATTTAGTTGCTGTAGCTAACATCTTATTCCCGGGGATCTCTACTACTCTAAAATCAATTCATTAGCTTAGGAATCTATTTCCTGATTCCTTGGCCAAGAGTGAAGAGGCAAGTAACCTAATAAGGGATGTCTGTTGGAAGTGGAGACAGCTGTTGTGTGTGCTGTGAGTGACAGTAACTTATGGAAAAGATATTATCAGCTTTGGTAATGGCTTGAAACAGTAGGCAGTATGATCTGCTCAGCACCCTTACCAAAATGGAACCTGCATACTGAAAAGATTGAACACTCAGGATTGGGGGATTGGACTTGGAGGAATGGTAGAGTCATTGCCACCTCTAATCAAATAATAAGAGGTCTTTGTCTGCTTTAGCTACAGATAAAACACTAAGCTCACACACAGTAATTGATTTTGTTAAATTCTTAAGGGAGATTCTATGCAATGTTTTGTTCTTCAGAACAGTGGAAATAACTTATTTCCAAAAATAAAATTAAGCAATTCGAGGAAACTCAATAGTCTTTAGACATATATAATCTGTGAGCAAAGCATCCTCTGACTTTTAACCTTAGTTTTCCTTCACTAATACACTGGCTTTGGCTTGAAACCTTTCTTAACCAGGAAAGGATGAGCTGCCAGGAGAAATAGAAACTTTTCTATTTAAAAACTTGAAAAGAAAAAAAAATAGTGTGTTATAGGAATGGCATCATCCTTTTACACAGGTTTTAGATTACACTAAACTCAAAATGCCAGTCCAATGAAAATAAATTATCAAAAGCTCTTTTGATAACGTTAGTGGGCAAAAAAACTGGCCAATGACTTCATTATGGACAAGTCTCTAGTAATACATTTAGGGAAAAATTGCCCAAGTAATTCCTTTTTTTTTTACCTTGCCGTACCTTACCCAAGGCCCAGAGGATAGAAGGCCAATCTCAGTGTTGGGAAGATCTTGGTTCTAGTAGTTCATCTGGCTCACTCTGTGTCACCCTGAGCAGGTAACACTCGGCATCTCAGAGATTCCAAAGGGTACAAATTTGGTACCATCAGCATTGGTAGAGATGGCATCATTGGAAAATTCCCAACACCAGTGAAAGAAGAGATCCAGTTTAAAAAAATCCAAACTATGATTATAGGATTAAGGACTCTGCTTTATCATGTCTGGCTAAGGAGAGATACTGGAGAGTGAGTATAAATTTCTTTTGTAAACATTAGCCCCAAAACCAACAAAACATTGAGCAGCATATAAAGGTCGTAGGAGCCAAAAGAGAAATTATTATTCTGTCTTTTCATAAAGCCATGCTACCACCATGCCTAGTTATATTATATGCCTGAAGCAAAGTACAGTAAAGTAGGCAAGGCCCCAAAAAAAGAGATTAAAGGGAACAACCTTCAACCATAGAAAAACAGGAAAAAAAATTAGATATCACTAGTTTCAAAAGATGAAGGTAGAAAAAAGATTTTATTTAAGTCTGTAAAGTTAGAAAGATTATGAGTAGAGAGAAGTCCAACTTAATTACTCTTTAGTTCTAGTATTCCAGAATTAAGTTTATCTTTAGCAATTTGAGAATGGTGAAATAGAGATAAATATCAGAAAGTAATAATAGATTTATAGTAATGAAAGTGAATGTAATCTCCATATTCCTCGTTCCTTCAGTTTATTGTGCTCCTAACCTTCTTTAAACAGGTATTTATTAAGTACCTACTGTATTCATTAAGTATTTCTCAAATGCTGGACACTGGAAATGCAAGTACAAAGAATGAAACAATTCCTAAGTGCCAGGAACTTACATTCTAATGGAGGAAACAACAAAAACATACAGGAATATATAGAGGATAAATACAAAAGTTAATGCAAATATGTCCAAAGCAGTTCATTATAAGGTGGCTTGGGAGGAAGGACGCCAACAATTGAGGAGATGAGGAAAGACCTCATAGAGAAGATGGTGGGTGTCTAAGGCACTCTGATGTGGAACTGAGGAAGTAGCACATTTTAGGCGTATAAGATAGTGCAAAAGGTGTGGAGATGGGAAGCGGGGTGTCATGTGCAAGGGACAGAGAGAATGCCAGTGCAATTAGATTACAGAATTCAAGAAGGGAATTGACATTTAATAAAACTGGAAATATAAATTAGGGCCAGACTGTATAAATCTTCAGCTAAATAGAGGAGATTATATTTGATCTTAGAAGCAGTAGGAAGCTACTGAAGTTGATTGGGTAGGGGAGTGATGCAGACTTCTACTTAAGGAAAATCAGTTGAACTGGACTTTATCTTAGTGATATCATTTTGGTCCTCTTCGAGAACAAAGGACAACAACCAACCAATATGACACACTAGAGTCAGGAAAGACTTGAGGCAAGGATACCAATTAGGAAGCTTTTGCATTAATCCAGCCTAGGGGCAATGAGGACTGGAACTCATGTGATAACTGTAAGTGGAAAAATAGGGGTCAGATGTGAGAGAAGTTGTGATGGTAGAAATGGCAAGTTTGGGCAACTGACTGGATATATGTGTTGAGGGAGAATGAGAAATCCAGGATGATGTCAAAATTATGAACCTGATATACTGAAAAGATAATCAATTATGCCTTTGATAGAAAGAGGCAAATTTGTAACAGAAATTTTGGGGATAGGAGTTCTTAATCCTTTTTTGTGTCATTATCCCTTTGGCAGTCTAATGATGTCTAAGGACCCCTTTTCAAAAGAATGTTTTTAAGTTCATTATTGATGAGAATTTTAAATTTCATCTAGAGATTAGTGAAAAATAAATATATAGCTTTTAAATTTTCCCATCCAAAGTCATAGACTCTCATGACTCCTTGGAGTTAAGGAATTCCTGTTTGAGGGGGAAAGATAATGAGTTCAGTTTTAGACATGTTGAAGTTAAGATGTCTGTGGGATTGAAACTCAGGGGATATATTAGAGTTATATATATGAATTTCTGAGTCATCACATAGACATGATGGTTAAGCCCATGAGAGGTGATAGGATTTCCAAAAGCAGAGAGAATATAGAGTGACAGACCTATACTTTTAGCAACAGTTCGGATAGTTAAGAAGTAGAACCTTGGGAAACACCCCCAGGTAGGGGATGTGAAGTGTATGGTGAACTGCCAAAGAAGACTGAGGAGCAGTCACACAGGTAGGAGGTAAATCAGGAGACCTCGGTGTCATGTAAACCAAGAAAGGAAACAGTGATAATTTGTATCAAATGAAGCAGATTGGTCAGGAAGGATTAAAACTGAGAAAAGACCATCAGCTGTGACAAGTAATCATTGGTAATTTCGGAGAGAGCAATTACAGTTTAGTAATGGCGGTTGGAAGCCAGAATGCAAAGTCCTTACCTAGTCATCTTCCTAAACTTTGTTCTAACAACTCTGGCAACATACGGAAATAATAGTTATTCCTTTGAGAACGTATTTAGGGTCAGAATGAGCAGGAGCCTGGATAACAGCCTTATATTTTTCTGGTTTTGGTTGTTTCACTTTATGGGTGAGAACTTTGCCTCATATTTCACTAAAAAAAAATTAAGAGCATTTGCCTAAAACTCCCTTTTCTCCCTTGATCATCTCACATCTCTCAAGTGTCTCTCTCTTCCCCCACTATGTCCTCCATCCCTCTCTCACATGAAGAGGTAACCAGGGGCAGAGCCAAGATGGCGGAGTAGAAAGACACACGTACACTAGCTCCGAACCCACAGCCCATAAAATATCTGTAAAAAAGAACTCCCCAACAAATTATGGAGCAGCAGAAGCCACAGAACAACGGAGTAGAGGAGATTTCTGTTCCAGAGAGACCTGAAAACCTCTCGCATAAGGTTCATCAGGCCCTGGGCCCAGAGCCTGGGCCGCGCGACACCAAGAGGAACGGATCCGAGCGGGATTCAGGGACAGAATCCCCAGCGGCCACGCAGGTCCCTCCACCCACGGGCCCCAAAGGTTGATGAGAGGGTCTTCTCAGCTTGCCGAGAGGGAAGTGGGGTGCCCCCATAACTCAGGTCCCCTCGGGAGGCAGCAGCACAGGCAGGAGCAGACCGGGTCTCCCCAAGCAGGCAGGAGCTGGGATCCATTGTAGAAGGTCTCTGCAAAAACCCCCTGAGGGAACTGAGCCCCGTGAGGAGACCCTGCCCCCACCTGAGCAGCTGAACTTAATCTCACACTGAATAGCAGCCCTGCCCCACCCAAAGCCCTGAGGCTGGGAAGCAGCATTTGAATCTCAGACCCCAAGGGCTGGCTGGGAGGATCTGGAGGCAAAGTGGGTGTGAAGAGAATACTCAGAAGTCAAGTCACTGGCTGGGAAAATGCCCAGAAAAGGGAAAAAAAATAAGACTATAGAAAGTTACTTTCTTGGTGAACAGGTATTTCCTCCCTTCCTTTCTGATGAGGAAGAACAATGCTTACCATCAGGGAAAGACACAGAAGTTAAGGTTTCTGTATCCCAGCCCACCCAATGGGCTCAGGCCATGGAAGAGCTCAAAAAGGATTTTGAAAATCAAGTTAGAGAGGTGGAGGAAAAACTGGGAAGAGAAATGAGAGAGATGCAAGTAAAGCATGAAAAGCAAGTCAACACCCTGCTAAAGGAGACCCAAAAAAATGCTGAAGAAAATAACACCTTGAAAAATAGGCTAACTCAACTGGCAAAAGAGATTCAAAAAGCCAATGAGGAGAAGAATGCTTTCAAAAGCAGAATTAGCCAAATGGAAAAGGAGGTTCAAAAGCTCACTGAAGAAAATAGTTCTTTCAAAATTAGATTGGAACAGATGGAGGCTAATGACTTTATGAGAAACCAAGAAATCACAGAACAAAGCGAGAAGAATGGAAAAATGGAAGAGAATGTGAAATATCTCATTGGAAAAACATCTGACCTGGAAAATAGATCCAGGAGAGACAATTTAAAAATTATGGGCCTACCTGAAAGCCATGATCCAAAAAAGAGCCTAGACATCATCTTTCATGAAATTATCAAGGAAAACTGCCCTGAGATTTTAGAACCAGAGGGCAAAATAAGTATTCAAGGAATCCACAGATCACTTCCTGAAAGAGATCCAAAAAGAGAAACTCCTAGGAACATTGTGGCCAAATTCCAGAGTTCCCTGGTCAAGGAGAAAATATTGCAAGCAGCTAGAAAGAAACAATTCAAGTATTGTGGAAATACAATCAGGATAACACAAGATCTAGCAGCTTCTACATTAAGGGATCAAAGGGCATGGAATAGGATATTCCAGAAGTCAAAGGAACTAGGACTAAAACCAAGAATCACCTACCCAGCAAAACTGAATATCATACTTCAGATGAAAAATTGGTCTTTCAATGAAATAGAGGACTTTCAAGTATTCTTGATGAAAAGACCAGAGCTGAAAAGAAAATTTGACTTTCAAACACAAGAATGAAGAGAAGCATGAAAAGGTAAACAGCAAAGAGAAGTCATAAGGGACTTACTAAAGTTGAACTGTTTACATTCCTACATGGAAAAACAATATTTGTAACTCTTGAAAATTTTCAGTATCTGGGTACTGGGTGGGATTACACACACACACACACACACACACACACACACATGCACACGCACACGCACACACACATAGAGACAGAGTGCACAGAGTGAATTGAAGAGGATGGGCTCATATCTTAAAAAAATGAAATCAAGCGGTGAGAGAGAAATATATTGGGAGGAGAAAGGGAGAAATGGAATGGGGCAAATTATCTCTCATAAAAGAGGCAAGCAAAAGACTTTTTAGAGGAGGGAAAAAGCGTGGAGGTGAGAGAAAAACATGAAGTTTACTCTCATCACATTACTCTCATCACAAAGGAAGGAATAAAATGCACACTCATTCTGGTATGAAAACCTATCTCACAATACAGGAAAGTGGGGGATAAGAGGATAAGCAGGGTGGGGGGGATGATGGAAGGGAGGGCATGGGGAGGAGGGAGCAATTTGAGGTCAACACTCATGGGGAGGGACAGGATCAAAAGAGAGAATAGAAGAAATGGGGGACAGGATAGGATGGAGGAAAATATAGTTAGTCTTATACAACACGACTATTATGGAAGTCATTTGCAAAACTACACAGATATGGCCTATATTGAATTGCTTGCCTTCCAAAGGGAAGGGGTGGGGAGGGAGGGAGGAAGAGAAGTTGGAACTCAAAGTTTTAGGAACAACTGTCGAGTATTGTTCTTGCTACTAGGAAACAAGAAATACAGGTAAAGGGGTATAGAAAGTTATTTGGCCCTACAGGACAAAAGAGAAGATGGAAACAAGGGCAGAGAGGGATGATAGAAGAGAGAGCAGATTGGTGATAGGGACAATTAGAATGCTCGGTGTTTTGGGGTGGAGGGAGGGGACAAAAGGGAGAAAATTTGGAACCCAAAATTTTGTGAAAATGAATGTTAAAAGTTTAATAAAAAATAAGTAAGTTAAAAAAAAAATAAAAAAAAAACATGAAGAGGTAACCTTTCTTGCCAAAGCAAATATTTCTGCCTGTGTATGTGATCCCTTTCCACCCTGTCTTCTTCAATGGATTGCCTCTTTTATTAAGCCCAATCTCAGCTTCACTCTCTTCTTGCCTACTAGATGTTTCCTTGCTGCCTGCTCCCACACATCTCTTCCAAATTCAAAGAATTCCTCACTCTGTCCATCTGCTAGTTATTATCTTATATTTTTCCTCCCCTTTATGACTAACCTTGATAGCTGTCTACAATCTGGCCTCTTAACTCATCATTCAGCTGAAACTGTTTTCTCTAGTTACTAGTAATCTTTTAATTGCCTAGTATAATGTCCTTTTCTCATTCCTCTTCCTTCTTTGACCTCTCTGTAGCTTTTGACACTATTGATCACTCTTTTCTCCTTGATACTGTCTTCTCTAAAGTTTCATGGCATTACTGTGTTCTGGTTCTCTGCCTCACTCTCTGATCCCTCCATCTCCCTTGCTGGATCTTCATACAGGTCAAGCCTACTAACTGTGGGTGTCTCTTAAGACTCTCTTTTGGGCTCACTTCTCTTCTCCCTTTGTACTATTCCACTTGGTGACCTCATCAACCCTCATGGATTCAGATATGATATCTAAGCAGATGACTCTCAGATTTACTTATCTGGTCCTAATTTCTCTGCTAGCCTCAGTTCTTACATATCTACCTATTGGGCATCTTGAATTAGATGTCTCATGGACATCCTAGATTCTGTATGTCCAAAACTAAAGTTATTCCTCCTCCTTCCTCCCCTCCCCCAATTCCTCCCTTTATGCTAACTTCCCTGTACCTGTAGGACACCACCTTAGCTTCATTCATTCTGCATATTATCTTCATTATATATTAATTCCTTACCCTCTTTCACGCCCCTCCCACATACACTCTTTTTGCCAAATCCTCTTGATTTTATTTCCTTAACATCTTTTGTATGTGTCCCCTTCTCTCCTGACACTGCCACCAGTCTGGTGAAGGCCCTCATCAACTCAGACCTGGACTCTTATGTTAGCTCCCTGTCTCAGGGCTCTCCCTACTGTAGCTCATCCTCCACTCAACTGTCAAATTATTCTTCTTAAAATGCTGGCCTAACCATGTTTTCCCTCTATTAATAAATATGAATAGTTCCCCACTACTAGGATCAAATACAAAATCCTCTGTTTAGCTTTTAAAATTCTTCATAACCTAACCCTGTCCTACTTTTCCAGCCTTCTGACACTCCTTTCCACATACTCTTTGATCTAGTGGCAGTGCCTTCTTGGCTGTTCTTTACAACACTCCATCTTCTGAATATATTTTCATTGCATGTCCTCTATGCCAGGAATTCTCTCTTTCCTCTTCTCTGCCTCTTGGCCTCCTTTAGGTCTCAGCTAAAATCCTACATTCTTCAAATGTTCCAATTCCCCTTTAATGCCAATGCTTTTCCCTTGAGGTTATTTCAGTTTTTCTTAACTGTATCTTGTTTGGACATAGTCATTTGCATATTGTCTTTCTCGTTAGACTGTGAACTCCTCAAGAGTGGGAATTCTCTTTTGCCTTTCTTAGTATACCCAGCATTTAATACAGTGCTTGGAAATGTGTCTTGACAACTAGAATATAGTTTAATTGTTTAAAAAAATAGTAGATGCTTGAAGACTAAGCCATTGGCATTATCTTACAAAGGCAAACTTGAAAGTAAGACAAGGATTCCCAGTTTCTGGCTGGTGTTCACTTTTAGATCCAGGTTCCCAACCTTTTTTTGGGGGGGGGGGGGAGCCGTTGTTAAGGATCTGTCACATTTAGAAAGTTGCATTCACTTAATTTGAAATGTTGGGTTTTTAAAAAAATATTTCTTGCTGGGTTTTCAAATTGTGAAACAGGACAACTTATTCCAAAATTAAATCAGTTATTTTTTCCACTAGAAAACAAGCACCTAATTATAACAGTGTTTTTCACTGAATCATTTTCTTCCGACACTTCCTAGCTCTTCTCAGATTTACTTTGTAGTTAAGTAAGTTACTGGCAAGATGAACTGGTGGTAACTGTATGTGGGGTTAGCCGATATGAATAAGGTGCATACGGGACATCTCTTTTACTGAGTTTTGTTTTTAGGAAGTGTTCTGGTGGTAACGGGATACCTTCCACAATTTCTTCTTTTGGACATGGTGACCTAATATTTAGCTACATCAGTATTAAGAAATACAGTAAAACCCAAGTTATTCCAAATTTTCCTGGAATGAGCTGTTCTGCTTAGCTAAAGTTTAACCCTTGAAGTACATAATACTGATGAGCCAGTGTCTTTTCCCTCACACATAACCTTGAAAATACACATGTGCAATGTAGCGCTATCTTAGCCTTCACAGATTATTCCATTTCTTCCCTGGTGTCTGCTCCCCCTCTCCATCACTTGGCTTTCTTTGCTCTTGTCGCGTCACATGCTGCTGATCTCTCCCACCGTCTTCCCATGCCTTGGTGCCTCTCCCTGTGCAGGCTGTCACTGTGGCCAGTCAATATCTCCTACCAGACGGGCCCTTCCCATACCACTGTCACTGCTCTCATGCTGCTCTTCCAGCCCTAATGGCACACGTGATTGTGGTATGAGCAAGATATTCATCAGAATAGGTTTACTTACCTTGTTAGAATAAATTGTGAAATAGAAAACAAGGATATATGCTGATAATCCTGGTTTTGTTTAATACTAATCCCATCTTGTTTCTCTTCCTGCTCCCTTCCCTGAAATCAGTGTGGGGGAAACTTCTAAGGCAGCCCTCAGTGCCCCTGTTGCAGTGGGTGGTTTTACATGGGAGGGGGAGCACTTCCAGATACCTTATGGTCAGTGAAAAGCCGTCCTCTATGCATGAAACAAAGGAACCTTTATGTTATAGCTGCTTGTGTGACAGGGGGTGCTGTCCATCAGCATCACCCAGTCCCTAGTGACTTGTAATTCTTTCTGCTCTTCATGCTGGGGATTCCCCTTTTGAAAGTGGATCCACATCCAGCCTAGGAACTTTCCTCCTTGAAGTGCTAGCTCCTAGACCTGGCCTTAGCCTCCCACAGCTGCCACTGTTATTCGCTGTTTTCCTGTCCCATCTTCTACTTCCTCTTACAATCTTTTGTTTACAGAGGTGAGCCTTTCATAGATATGAATAGCAATGCTGTTTCACTTTTTCCATGTAAGACATCAATGATTCACAGCGTATTTATCATA
Source organism: Notamacropus eugenii (assembly GCF_028372415.1). NCBI lineage: Eukaryota > Metazoa > Chordata > Mammalia > Diprotodontia > Macropodidae > Notamacropus > Notamacropus eugenii. Next base: position 219,665,350 of record NC_092872.1, on the reverse strand, counting down.
AACACTTACAAGAATTTGTTTAGAGCGCTTTGTTAGGTACCAGAGAAGATATAAAATTTAGGTACACATGGTTCCTACTTTTACATAGTAAAGTTCATAAAAGAGGTACAAAGCAAACTATTGAATATTGAGAGTGGAGAACCCCTGATTTGGGGATCTCAGAAGGCTTTCAGAGAAAGTAGCATTTGAGTTGGCCTTTAATGCACAGAATCCAGTAGGTAAAAAAATTTAAGAGAAGTCATTCCAAAAAAATGAGAACTAGGTTAGAAACAGTACAGAAGTAGAATATTTCAAGGTTCAGAATGTTCTCCCCCAGCCCAAGATAATCTTAGTTCAAAACTAATTGTTCTTAATCTGAAAGTAGCATCGTTATAACTCTTACCTTGTTCCTTCCCATCAAAAAAAACAGTGAAGGTCTATGGCAATCAAGTAGTACTTAACCACTTGGCTACAGGATGTATGATATGTGATGGGGTGTATTCCTGGATATTTAGGATGCTGCTTGATTGCTATATTTTATTTTAGATTTGAAGAGAAGGATTTGGGAGATGCTAATTCCAGGTTCACAGATATTCTTTAGAACTTAAGTTCTCTGGAGGGAATGAATGAATGAGATGACTGATTGACAATATGTGGATGATGGAGGTGACACATAAATGAAATAAAAGATAATGTTGAGTTTCTAAGCTGGAGACATGTGATAGAGTAACTGTACCATGTACAAAAATAAGAATATTGAAAAGGGGGGTTAGTTTTCTGGGAAAGGATGAAGAGGTTCATTTTAAATGTGTTAGTTTAAGGAGACATAATGTGGAACTATCCAGTGGGTATTTGGAGGTATGGGACTGGGATTCTGTTTGGTATAGATACAGATAATGGGGTTTGTTAGTGGTACAAGTTTAGAAGTCATCTGTGTAATACTTGAAGTATTAAGAACGTGAGCTCACTTCTGGGTCTTGTGTTTGTCTGTTGCCAAAGACAACCATCCCATCAGAGAAATGATGACATGACTTGCACTTGACCTAGTTTTGAGTGAGGGAGGGCTGTGCAGGTCCCCAACCTCACTTCTCCAGAGGCATCTGAATCCAGTAACCAGATATTCATCAGGATGACTGGAGATGACCCAGGATGCCCTGGGAGACCTTGGGCCCTTTAGGCCAAGATCTTAGTAGGTACTTTCTGGGTCTTGTTACCAGCAAAATGAAGGACTGGATGCTTTCTCCAATCCTGAGGACCTTTTTCAAATAGGAATTATGCAAAGGGAATAAAATAAATTTAACTGTCTCCAGGGACAAAAAGCAGAGAAGGGTAATCCTTAACTCTAAAGGCTTACTTAATACCTTCTCCCTCACAGGCCACCACATTCTGACAGGGCTATTCATGCCAGCCCCTCAGACTTGCAACAGAGCTCAGCTCTTTGCTCTTCCCTTTCTGTGCCAAGGAAAATAAAACAAACCAAAAGCTTGCTCTGGCTAGTATGGCAGCACAGCACTGCTTTGCAGCAGAGCTCAGCCAGAGAATTGAAGAACACAGGAAACTGGGACAGGGCACCAGTACTTAGCATAGTGTCTGGAGCATGTTTGACATTTAATAAATGTTATATGACTGGCACACTTGGGGCCATTTTTTTTGTAGCCTCAGAAGTCACTTGAATAGACAGCAGGGCCATTTTAAACAGTAAAGCAGCACCCTAAATACCCAGCAGTACTCCCCATCACACATCACGTTGTAGCCAAGTGCTTAAGTACTGCTTGATTGCCATAGGCCTTTACCCTTTTTTCTTTTTTTGGTGGGGAGGACAAAGTAAGAATTATAAAAATGCTACTTTCAGTTAAGAATGTTAATTGCCCAGGGTGGGAAGAACTAAGACAGCTTTGAGGTCTAGCCTCTAGGGAAACCAAAGGAGGGAGGAATCAGAAAATGAACAATAAAGATTACCTTGGGTCTCAGATGGAAGAAAACTCACAGATTTTGAACATAAGCAAATAAACCAAGAGAGAAGATGTTAGTAACAGAATGGAATATGATCTCAAAATTGGCTTTACAGAGTCCAGATAACTCTGAATATTATTGGAAGATAAAGGAAAATTAATACCAGAAGGCAGAGGACCTTGTGGGTTCCCAGGACATCATGTAACCACAAGAAGATGTTCTTAAATAATTTAAAAGAGAAATAAAAATTTAGACAGCAGAATTTATGGTCTGCACAGAAGAAATAATAAACCAAAAAGAAAAAAATTGTAATTATAGTGTCAAACTTCACCAGAGAAACAAACGAAAATAACTGAATGGAATTGCAAAAAATAGAATGAAAGACAATCTGGATGAAAGAAGCAAAAAGCACTAGCTTTAAAAATAAAACATGTCCATTGCAAATAAAACTCTACTCTTAAAGATAAACTGCATGGAAACCACTTAAGGATTTTGTATTTCTCAGATGAACACTGTATGTTTCCCAGAAGAATATGGCAGATCCCAAAACCTGAACACCATAATGCAAGTAATAATACGAGAAAATGGCCCAGACTATTTGAACACAGAAAACAAAGTGCCAATCACAAATATCTAGTTTGCCTCCAGGGCAAAAAATCTTACAGTGTAAATTCCAAGACACTTCATGATTGAGTTTAGCCATTCTACCAACAAACAAGGAATTCTGTAAGTGATAAGGACTCAAGTTTGTTCTACATCATGCTCATCATTTCTTGTAGCATAATAGTATCCATTACATTCATGTACTACAACTCTTTCAGCATTCCCTTAATTTCCAATTCTTTGCCGCTGCAAAAAATGATATTTTATACACACACACACACACATACATACATACATATACTTACATGCATATGTGTGTAGATATATCTGTACACTCACATTTATGCACGTATATATTTGTACATGTGGGTCCTTCTTCCTCTTTTATGTTCTCTTTGGGGTATGGACCCACTCAAGGTATTACTGAATCAAAGTATACGCACAGTTTTATAGCCTTTTGAGCATAGTTCCAAATTGCTCTCCAGAGTGGCTGGATCAGTTCACAACTCCACTAACAATGCATTAATGTTCCAGCTTTCCCATATCTTCTCCAACATTTATCATTTTCCTTTTCTATTTTATTAGCTGATCTGATAGGTATGGGTGGTACCACAGAATTGTTTTAATTTGCATTTCTCTAATCAATAGTGATTTATAGCATTTTTTCATATAACTATAGATAGCTTTAATTTCTTTATCTGAAAACCGCCTATTCATATGCCTTGACCATTTATCAGTTGGGGAAATGTATTTCTTTCCAAAAGTATACAAGGAGGGAAAAAGTAAAAGTAGAGTCATTTAGAAGAGATAGTGGAGAAACAGGCCTGAAACATCATGGACTAAACTTCACAACACCCTGCCTACAGAAGAATCAGTGATTTGGGGGGGACTAAATTACAGAATGAGAGGGTACATGTAAAATGGGAGAGGAGAGGATGACAGAAGTGAATGTACCTTAACCAAGTCAAAGGATAACACTGAAGGGAAAATTCTCTTCGGAAGGAGAGAGCCTATAGGAGAATAGGTGAGGAGATAAAAGAAGGTAGTGAGATGTGAGAAACCTTGTTTTAGTGGTGGGAGATAGTCCTGCTGAAGAATATTCGCATTGGAGAAGAAAAGTACTGCAATGGGTACATTCTGCAGGGTTTTGGTGCTTAGATTTGATGCCTTTAATCCTACTTCAGAAGAAGGATACTCAGTTCCTGGGTGCAACTGGCACCCCAAAGAGTATAAACATATGCTGTGAGAGAGGAAAGTTCATAACAAGTGGGGGAAAATTTATCATGGAAAAGGGCAAAAAATGATGAACTGCACAATCAGGGACACGGAAAATTCCTAATGGAACAATACTTCTATCCTCTTTATTCAGTTGTTTCATTTTCCATCAGAAGTTTTGCTCAGCTTGATTCTGAGAGACAGCATGTGGCCCCTACAGTATAAACTGATCACCTGAAATCTCATCACCACAAAGGTTTTGATACCCAACATCCTAACTTACTCTCAGTCACCTCTCCTGTCTGATTGAAGGTCTGGAGAGCAGAACACTAAACTCCTCCTAAAGCCTTCCATTATAGAGGACTTACTACCTCCGTTTTCCATCAGCAGCTCAGTTTAAACTCCGCAACAACATTCTCTTCTCCCCTTTTCAGCTTCCTTTTTTTTATTATCTACACCCATTAGATTGGAAGAAGCTCTTTGGAGGCAGGGACTGTTTTTATTTTTATCCCCAGCATTTAGTACAGTTCAGGATACTTAGTAGCTGCTTAACAATTTTTTTAAATTAAATCTGTCACCTGCAGGAATTATTTCTAAAAATAAGGCACAACAATAACCACACACACACACACACACACACACACACACACACACACACACACACACACATAGATGGGAAGGCAACAATTATCTATAAGACAGAAACTATTTAGAAGTGGGAACTCAAAACAGAAACTTTTAGAACCTTTAATTTGTTAAGAAATGCACTAAAGAAGGACTAAGTAAATATAGTGGCTACAAATCAAAGAATAAAATCTAAAATAAGCAGAAAGATAAAAAAAGAGTAAGAACTAAAGAAAGCCTCTTTAGAAAAAGGTACAGAAAATGGAATTTTAAAACAAAACACATTGACGGTGAAGAAAGGAAGGGAATTTTACTGAACTACTTAACTGTGAAGGAAAAATAAAGGAGACAGATTTAGATCTCTAAAGAAAAGGAAGAAAGAAAAAGGCACGACTGCATTTTAAATAAGACTCTAAAACTAGGGAAGGAGGTAACAAATAGGAGGTAGAAGGGAAGAGATCTGGTAGGAGCAGAGTTGCCTTAAAGTAGATTAAGTTAAAATAACTGAAGAAACCAAATGCTTTCTCACAGAGGAAGAACATAATTTTCAAAAATAGAGATAAATGAAGGAAAATATAAATCTAACTCCTAATTTTAAGTATTCCTGGATTGAGTAATTGAATAAATGAATAAGTGCCAGATTGAACAAGAACATAAAAGAAATATACCTAAAAACAAAGACATACACAGAATATAAGTGGGGAGGGGTCGTCAAACAGCATTGCTATGACTCATTCAAATAAAAAAAAAAAAGCAGGAGTTGCAGTCATGCTTTTTGATGAAGCAACCCCCCCCCCCCAAATCATAATATAAAAAGAGATAAGCAAGGAAACTACATTATGCTGAATGCAACCATATGCAACAAATCAATATCCATATTGCTTCAAATGCCTTGGCAACAATTCATAAAAGAAAAATTAACTGAATCACAGGAAGACAGATACTTATAAAACACTGGAAAGAGCTTTTAGTGTCCCTCACTCAGTTTTGGATTAATCTAACAAAATGATAAACAAAAGAGAGTATAGAATTGAACAAAGTGCTGGAGAAACGAGAGTTAAAAGATTTGTGGGATCTTCTAAATGGGTCTGCTAAAGAATGTATGTATTTTTCAACATCAGATGGAGCTTTTACAAAAATTGACAGTGTATTTACCTAGAGAATCCCAGAGATTCAAGTAAAAAATTACTTGAATTAATAAACAACTTTGGCAAAGTTGCAGGGTACAAAATAAACCCACACAAATCCTCTGCATTCCTATATATTAGCAACAAAGTTCAACAGCAAGAGATAGAAAGAGAAATCCCATTTAAAGTTAGGGTAGACAGTATAAAATACTTAGGAGTCTACCTGCCAAAACGAACCCAGGGACTATATGAACACAATTACAAGACACTTTTTGCACAAATAAACTCAGATTTAAGTAAGTGGAAAAACATTAGTTGCTCATGGGTAGGCCGTGCTAATATAATAAAAATGACAATTCTACCCAAATTAATATACTTATTTAGTGCCATACCAATTAAACTATCAGACAATTACTTTCTAGAGCTGGATAAAATAATATCAAAATTCATTTGGAAAAACAAAAGGTCCAGAATATCAAAGGGACTAATGAAAAGAAATGCATGGGAAGGTGGCCTAGCGCTACCAGACCTTAAACTGTACTATAAAGCAGCAATTATCAAAACCACTTGGTATTGGCTAAGAAACAGAGAGGTAGACAAGTGGAATAGACTTGGCACTCAAGATGCAGTAGGCAAGGAATATAGCAACCTTCTGTTTGATAAACCCAAGGACCCCAGCTTCTGGGATAAGAACTCATTGTTTGACAAAAATTGCTGGGAAAACTGGATAACAGTGTGGTGGAAATTAGGCATAGACCCATACCTGACACCGTACACAAGAATAAAGTCCAAATGGGTACATGATTTAGGTATAAAGATTGATACCATGAATAAACTGGAGAAGCAAGGAATAGTGTATTTATCAGATCTATGGAGAAGGGAAGAATTCTTTACTAAAGGAGAGATAGAATGCATTATGAAATGCAAAATGGATAACTTTGAGTACATTAAACTGAGAAGTTTTTGCACAACCAAACCCAATGCAACCAAAATCCGGAGGGATGTAGTAAATTGGGAAAAAATTTTTACAGCTAAGCTCGGGGATAAAGGCCTCATTTCTAGAATATATAGAGAACTGACCCAAATGTATAATCATACAAGTCATTCCCCAATTGATAAATGGTCAAAGGATATGAACAGGCAATTTTCAGAGGAAGAAATTAAAGCTATCTATAATCATATGAAAAAATGCTCTAAATCACTATTGGTTAGAGAGATGCAAATCAAAACAACTCTGAGGTACCACATCACACCTATAAGATTGGCAAACATGACAGAACAAGAAAATGATAAATGCTGGAGAGGATGTGGGAGAGTTGGAACACTAATTCATTGTTGGTGGAGCTGTGAGCGCATCCAACCATTCTGGAGAGCAATTTGGAACTATGCCCAAAGGGCTACAAAAATGTGCATACCCTTTGACCCAGCAATATCGCTACTAGGACTATATCCCCAAGAGATCATAAAAATGGGAAAGGGTCCCACATGTACAAAAATATTTATAGCAGCACTCTATGTAGTTGCCAAAAACTGGAAGTCGAGGGGATGTCCATCAATTGGGGAATGGCTGAATAAATTATGGTATATGAATGTAATGGAGTACTATTGTGCCATAAGAAATGATGAACAAGAAGACTTCAGAGAGGCCTGGAAGGACTTATATGACCTGATGCTGAGTGAAAGGAGCAGAACCAGGAGAACTTTATGCACAGCAACAACCACAGTGTGTGAGAGTTTTTTCTGGTAGACTTAGATTTTTGTAATAACACAAGAACTTCTGAAAAAAAAAAAAATCCCAATGGTGGACCTCAAGGCAAAATGCCTTCCACACTCAGAGAGAGAAATATGGAAGTCACTCACATAATGTAGCAGATCATGTTTGTGTATGTGTATCTGTTTGTGTATCATGTTCTGATTTGTTATACGGATTCTTTCATTTATCTTAGTCTGACTACATAGCATGACTATAGTGAAAATATACTCAATAGGAAAGTATATGTAGAATCTATACAGAATTGTATGCAGTCGTGGGGAGGGAGGGAGGCAGTGGGGGGTGGGTGGGGAGGGATAAAATCGCAATTGTATGGCAGTGATTGTTAAACATTAAAAAAATAAAAAAATTAATAAAAAAAAAATTGACAGTGTATTAGGGCATAGAGGTATTGCAAACAGATATTGAAAAACAGAAATTGTAAACATGTCCTTTCAATCCAAGAGGCAGTAATAGAGAGGGAAATCTTATTCCAAATAACTTCAAAATGTGTAAAACATAGGAGGCTCATCCTACCAAAGCACACAAAATACTCATAGATTCTGTTATAAAGTGTTTCTTAAATAAATAAAGAACAGCTTAACTGTAGGTATGTTCTGTACTCATGGCTGGATTATGGCAACGTAATAAAAGTGGCAATTCTGCCAAAGTTTTATACAATTTTGATGCTGTACCAATCAAATTATTAAAAAGGATTGTTACAGAACTTGATGAAATAATAACATTAACTTAGAAATATTAAAGATCTAGACTATCAAAGGAAATAAAAGATAAAGGGACAAATAACACTTCTACACTTCAGACATATCGTAAAGTAGCAGTCATTCAAAACCATCTGATGATGATTTAAAAAATAAAGATAAATCAGTGGAACAGTCTAGACAGGGGAGAATTGGAAACAATACAATACAATGTCTAATAAACCAGAAAGCGTTAATTACTTAGGAAAAAAATTCATATTTGATAAAGACTGCTTGGGAAAACTGTAAAGCAGCATTACAGAAACTAAACTTAGACCAATACCTTATAGCATAATCTTCAATACGTTATGCTGCTATAAAAGAAGACCAAATCAGAGAAACGAAAAAATCAACATGAACTGATGCTGAGTAAAGTAGGCAAAGCCAAGAAAATAGTATAAACAACAAAAACAGGGCAACCTGAAAGAGTAACTATACAGTGATAAAAGCAAATGTCATAGAATTATAAAGAACAAACAGGGATCCAAAGAAAAGATAAGAGAAAGCACCATCCTCCATACCCCCCACAGAAGTAGGAACTCTGCAAGGATGATATAATTGCATAAGTTTCCTTTTAATATGTTGATCAGTTACACTGACTTTTTTGCTTTTTTATCTTTAAAAAGTATACTATTTCTTATATCAGAAGGATACTGGGGTAAATTTTGGTGATATAAAAAAATACGTCAGGACTGGAACGTGTTCACTGTTAGCAAGACAAAGAACAGCCAGTGGAGAAACATAGCAGTAGACAGCAACACGGTCACATCTTAGCTCAGAAAGCAAAGATGTGAGACGTTTTTTTGGAAAAAAGTGAAGAAAGAAAAGACTTTTTGAATTGGCAAGGAACTTTTGACTTTAGATATACAGGGTTTGAATTTGTAGTGACAGCACTTGGATACAAAAAGCAAAGAAGGCTAAGAGCAGTGAGTATGTGTATATCTGTTTGTGTATATGCATATATTGATATAGATAGGTATAATTAGCTCCAACCAGTAGGATAATCATATTCAGGTTTTCACATCCAGTCTTATACCTGCATCTACTTCTTGGATATTTCTATCTGCATTACTTATTTACTTTGTGGAATAGAAAAAGCACTGACATAGAATCTGATTTGGAGCTCATTAGAGTTTATTTAGTTTAAACCATTCCAGATCATGTTCTAACTTTTGCTTGAAGACCTCTGAGCAGAAGGAATCCAGCCCATTCTACTGTTAGATAACCTTGATTATTATGAAAATTTGTCCTTGTCTCAAGCTTTAATTTTCCTCTGTGCTATACTGCTCTTAGTTTTACTTTTGGGACCAAATGAACAAGTTGAACCTCATTTCCTCATGACATTGTCTTGATGAGTTATCATCTCATCTCCCTACAACCCCTGCATGTACCTATATTCATAATCTTTCTCCCTCCTTCCCTCCCTCCCTGACATTCACCTATTAATCTATCAATGCCCTTTTAAGGGCATTATTCTATGTTCTATATTAGAACAGAGTACAGCAAGACTGTCATATCTCTAGTACCAGACACTATACCTCTTAATTGAAATATTGGGGGGTTGGTCTGCCATGTATATATGTTATTGATTCATAATTGAGCTTGATATTAACTACAACTGGAATAGGTTAGAATTCCTGTATTAAATGTGACTTTAGGCACTACCTACTTCAACCCATACCTGAAAAACAACTTACTGTACCATACATAACCAATGGTCATGCAGCCTTTACTTGAAGGCCCCCAAAGAGATGGAGCACTCACTACCTCCTGAGGCAGCCCATTCCTATTTTATGTTGCTCTAATTGAGACTTTTTTCCCACCTTAAATAAAAGCTGAATTTGCCATCCTTTATTCTTAGTGATGCCTTGTGGGGACAAGTAAAACAATTCTGATTCTTTTACAAATGATGGTTATTTATGACTTCTCCAGAACTATTAATTTTTTAATAGTTAGATCATGTCAATGCAAGAAAAATAACAATGCCACCTAAATTAATTTACAGATTTAGTGCCTTGCCAAGAAACTACCAAAGGATTGTGTTATCATTGGAACATAATAGGTACAAGAGACCCAGAAGCAGTTGAACACAGGAGCTTAGGTTCAGTTAATCCAACAATTACAGTTCTGTTTTGTTTTAAAATTTATTATTTATTTTTAACAATACTAGCACTACCCTTGCTTGCCTGTTCTCTTCTGTTTTTAAATATTTTATTGACACTCCTTTCTCTGTTGTCGCCTTTTGGTGGCAGGCATATACAACTATCATTATCACCCTTTTCCCTCTTTCTTTAATATCTGAAATATATGCATAGTGTTTATATCAGAGGTAGTATATTGCAATGAGTAGAGTATTAGATGGGGAGTCAGGAAGATCCACATTCAAATCTTACCTCAGGCATTAGCTGTGTGACTCTGGATGACTGCAGAGTGAGATATTCTTCCAGACTAAGACAACTTAGGGAGTCAAAAAGAGAGATCTGTGACTTAGAGGCGGAGCCTGACCCCTAGCCCACGTGGATGAAACATCAGTGGTGGGACTACATGGTAGCAGCAGCAGCTTCAGGAGTTAGTCCTTAAGCCAAAAGAGACAGTGAGGGGACCTGGCCTGGTCAGAAAGAGATTGCAGAGGACTAATGTGCTAGCACTGAAAATCAAAGGAGAGATTAATAAAATTGAAAACAAGAAAACTATTGAATTAATAAATAAAACTAGGAGTTAGTTCTATGAAAAAAACCCAATAAAATAGATAAACTATTAGTTACTTTTATTTTTAAAGGAAAGAAAACCAAATTGCCATTATTAAAAATGAAAAGAGAGAATGTACCACTGATGAAGATGAAATTAAAGCACTTGTTAAGAGTTATTTTTTTCAGCTATATGCCAGTAAAACTGACAGTCTCAGTGAAATGGATGAATATATGTGAAAATATAAACCATCCAAATTGACAGAAGAAGAAATAGAAATACTTAAGTAGCCCTATCTTAGAAAAACAAATTGAACAAACCATAAATAAGCTTCCTAAGAAAAATCCCCAGGTCCAGATTGATTCACAAATGAATTCTACCCAGCATTTAAGGAACACTTAATCCCAGTACTATATAAACTATTTGAAAAAATCATTAAAGAAGGAGTCCTGTCAAATTCCTTTTATGACACAAATATAATTTTGATACTTAAGCCAGGGAGAGCAAAAACAGAAAAAGAAGACTTACAGGCAAATTTTTTAAATGAATATTGATGCAGAAATTTTAAATAAAGTACTAGCAAGAAGATTACACCACTATATCGATCATATACTGTGACCACGTAGGATTTACACCAGGAATGCAGGGCTGATTCAATATTAGGAAATATTAGGAAAACTATTAGCATAATTGACCATATCAGTAACAAAGCCAACAGAAATCAAATGATTGTATCAATAGATTAAAAAAAAAAACCTTTGAAAAATATATGACACCAATTTCTATTAAAAACACTAGAAAACATGGGAACAAATGGAAGCTTTCTTAAAACGGGAATTAGCATCTATATAATACCAAGAGCAGTCATTATCTGTAATGGGGATAAACTCGAAAATTACCAAGTAAAATCAAGGGTAAAACAAGAATGTCCATTATCACCACTATTATACAATATTATGCTAGAAATATGAGCTATAATAATTAGACAAAAAAGGAATAAAAATAGGTAATAAGAAAACAAAACTTTCACTCTTTGCAGATGATATGGTGGTATGAACTAAAAAATTGGGTGAAACAATTAACAACTTCAGCAAAGTTGCAGGTTATAAAATAAACCCACATAAATCATCAGAACTTCTATATACTTCCCAGGGACTATATGAATATGATAAAGTCAGGTCTAAACAATTAGAGAAACATTAATTGCTCATGGGTAGGCCAAGCCAATATAATAAAAATGTACTTCTATCTCAGTTAATTTGCTTATTTGGTTCTGTATTAGTCATACTACCAAAGCATTATTTTGTAGAGCTAGAAAAATCATAACGAAATTCATCTGGAAGAACGAAAGGTCAAGAATAGCAAGGAAATCAATAGAACATGAAGGAAGGTGGCCAGATTTCAGACAATATTACAAAGTAGTAATCATCAAAACAATCTGGTAGTGACTAAAAAATAGAATGTAATAGATCAGTGGAATAGATTAAGTATACAATACACAGTAGTGAATGATCACTACATTCTATCTGTTATTTTTATGTAGCATTTGATAAACCCAAAGGTCCAGTTTTTGGGATAAGAACTCACCATTCGACAAAAATTGCTGAGAAACCTGGAAAGTAGTTTGGCAAAAACTAGGCATTGAGCAACATCTGACACTGTATACCAAAATAAGATCAAAGTGAATAAATGATTCAGATATTTTGTCTCATAATCATAAATGATTCAGACACAAAGGGTGATGTCATGAGTAAATCAGGTGAGCACAGAAAAATGTATATGTCAGACTTAGAGATGAGAGAAGAGTTTATGATCAAGTCGGGATAGAGGATCTGAGGAAGTAAAATGGGTAATGATGATTACATGAAACTTATAAATTACATAAAGCTTTTAAAAAGCTTTTGTATACACAAAGCTAGTATAACACAAATAAGGAGGAAAACAGGAAATTGTGAAAAAAAGTTACAGCAAGTGTCTCTAATAAAGGCCTCATTTATATAGCTTTTATATAAATAAGAACTATGCCCCAGTTGATAAATGGTCAAAGAGTATTAAGTCAGTTTTCAAAAAAAGAAATCAAAGCTACCAGTAGTCACATAAAATGCTCTAAATCACCATTGATTAGAGAAATGAAAATTAAAACAACATCTATCAGATTGGTTAATATGATGGAAAAAGAAAATAATATACTGGACAGGATGTGGAAAAATTGAGACACTGATATGCTGTTGGTGGAGTTGTGAACTAGTCCAACCATCCTGGAGAATAATTTGGAATGAAATATCATTAAGTTCTTTAACTCATCCTAATGTAGCATGAATTAAGATTCCTTCACCATCTGGGTTGCCTTCACCTGTATGTTTTCCAGCTTCTTTCTGTTCTTCCTGAAATGAATACAGTGTTCTAGTCATGTTCTTACAAGGGAAGACCTCTTCTTTATTGCTGGTCATGGAACCTCTCTTAATGCCCCCTAACATGGTAGAACACTTTGAATGCCATATCACATTGTTGATTTTTTGCAGTCCAGCAAAACCTCTGAATATTCTTCAGCTGTTACTATCTAGCAGTATGTCTGTGACTTTGTAACCTTGATTCTTTTTAAAAATCTCATGTGTAAGACTGCATTTATCCTATTAAATTTTGACTTCTTTGATCCCAGTATTCTAGACTTTGTAACCTTGATTCTTTTTAAAAATCTCATGTGTAAGACTACATTTATCCTATTAAATTTTGACTTCTTTGATCCCAGTATTCTAGACTGTCACAAACTTTTAGCTTACATTCTCATCTAGTGTGCTTTTAATACCAGCTTTTAATGCCATGTGCAGATCTGATAAGCTGCTTTCTGTCATTTAAGACATTGATAAAGTGTTAGCATAGGCCAAGTACTTTTTCTTGGAGCACTCCACTGGAAACCTTATTCAAAAGTTAACATTGAATCATTAATGACTAATCTTTCATTCTGTGTATTTAGCTAGTTCTGAATCTTCCCAATTATAGTGTTATTTTTTCTGTCTCTCCATTTCTTTTTACAAGAATAAAATGGTAAAATTTGTCAGATTCTTTGCCGAAATGGTTTTTTTTAAAGTGATTATATTTTCCCTGTGATACGTATGTACAGAACAAGGCAGATAATAAATATGATGATGGTGGTGTGGTGATGAAAAATGTTTACTTACTATATAGTGCTTTCATATTTGTAAAGCATTTTACAAATGCTTTATCCTCACAATATCTCTGAGAAGTAGGTGTTATTCAGTCACGGAGGCAATTCTAGTATTCTACTAATAATACTAATAGTATTCTAATGAGCAACAATATGAAAAAAGTTCCAAATTACTGATAATTATAGAAATGCATATTCAAGCCACTCTGAGGTACCACCTTACATCCATCATCCTGATAAAGAGTTCAAAAAGGGAAAATGACAGTTGTTGAAGGGGCTGTGGGAAGAATGCCACCTGAATATACTGTTAGTTGAATTGGGAAGGGTTGGATTCTGTAAAGTAATTTAGAACTATACCCAGAAAAGTCATTAAATTTTGCATCTCTTTGATACAGCTATGCTATTCCTAGGCCTGTACCCCAAAGAGACTAAATAAGAGAAAAAACAAAATATTTACAGTATCTTCTTTGATATAGCAAAAAAAAACCCCTGGAAACTAAGCTGCAGTCTCTCAGTTGGGGAATGACTGAGCAAATTATGGCATATGAAATTAATGGAATATTAATCCTACTTATGTGTCTCCTCTATTAGAATGTGAACTTATTGAGGGTATTTTTGCCTTTCTGTCAATTCCCAGAACCTAGCACATACTTGGCACATAGTAAATGCTTAGTAAATTCTTAGTAACTCAATTAAATGACAAAATGGACAGTTGCAGGAAAACTTGGGAAGATTTTATGATGAAGTGCAGAATGAAGTGATCATGTCCAGAATACTGCACCCAGTAACAGCATTGTAGAGAAAAACTGAGAAAGGTGTAAGGACTTAGGTCATTGCAGTAACCAACCACTATTCCAGAGGACTATATAGAAAGAAGCTATATACAGGGTAAGAAAAAAAATAATTAAAGGAGGAATGATAGTAGTAAGATTAAGAGAGATTAGGGAAAGACCCTGTAAAATTGGGCCTTAAAGGAAGCCAGGGAAGCCCGTAGGCAGAGTTGAAGAGGGAGAGCATTCCAAGTAGAGAGGATAGTCCAGAACAGATTCAGTGTCTTCTTGATGGGACAGCCAGGATGTTAGTGTCACTGGCTCAGAGTATGTATCAAGGAGTAATGTATAAGAAAACCAGAAAGGTAGGAGGGAGCTAGGTAATGAAGGGTTTTGCATGGCAAAAAGAGCATTTTGTATTTGATCCTAGAGCTGATAGGCAGACACTGGAGTTTGTTGAGTAGGGTGGTGACATGATCAGACCTAAGCTTTAGGAAAAATCATTTTAGTAACTAAATGGATGATGAATTAGAGTAGGGAGAAACTTGTGGAATGCAGAGCCACCAGTAGGCAATTGCAGTAGTCTAGACATGGGATGATGAGGACTTGCACTAGAGTGGTGGCGGTTTCAGAGGAGAGACTGGAGCATATATAAAAGATGTTACTAAGGTGAAATCGATGGGCCTTGGCAACAGATTGGACATGGAGAATGAGAGTGAGGAATTCAGATTGACACCTGGGTAAATCCTGGAGGTCTGAAAGCATGATGGTATCCTTAACAGTAATGGAGAAATTTGAAAGGTGGATAGCAGAATTAGGGGGAAAGATGAGTTCCATTTTGGACATCCTGAGTTTAAGATACCTACAAGACATCCAGTTGGAGATATCTCATAGGTAGTTGGAGATGTGAGATTGGTGGTCAGCAGAGAAGTTAGGGCAAGATAGATAGATTTGAGAAT
The DNA here is from genome assembly GCF_028372415.1 of Notamacropus eugenii. NCBI lineage: Eukaryota > Metazoa > Chordata > Mammalia > Diprotodontia > Macropodidae > Notamacropus > Notamacropus eugenii. The sequence goes on along the minus strand of NC_092872.1, from coordinate 219,649,755 downwards.
TGTTAGTATAGAGATGATAATTAAATCCATAGAAACTGATGAGATCACCAACTGCAGTGATATAAAAGGAGAAGAAAAGATAGGACAGAGCCCTGCAGGGCATCCATGGTTGCTGGGCATGACCTAGATGAAGTAAAGGAGGCTGAAAAGGGATTATTAAAGGAATTAATAATTATTAAGTAGGAGGAGAAATAGAAGAAAATACTGTCCCAAAAAGTTAGAGAGAAGGGAGTGATTAGCTGTATCAAAATATGCAAAGGACAAGAAGAATGAGGTTTGAGAAAAGGTTATTGTATTTGGCCGTTAAGAGATCCTTGATAACTTGGGCAGTTTTGATTGAGTGATGACTTTGTTCAAATTGTAGAAGATGAGAGAAGTATATGCATCTATTTTATATGGCCTTTTCAAGGAATTGAGCCACAAAAGGCAGAAGATATAGGATGGTAGCAGAGACAGAAGGGTTAAGTAAGGAGCTTGTTTGTGAATGGGCTGGGTGTAAACGTGTTATAGGCAGTTGGGAAACAGCCATTAGAAAAGGAGAGATTGGGAAAGTGGGGATAATAGAGGGGCTAATCTGCTAGAGGAGGTAGGATGGAATAGGATAAGAAAAAAAATGAATGTGAAAAAATTAAAACTTTATCAAATTTCTCTAAAAGGAATTTGGTATCCAAGGTATATAAATAATTAACAAATGTGTGTGTTTGCATCTGTCACCAAAAAATAAGTCGTCAAAGGATATGAACAAACTGTTCTCCAAGGAAGAATTAAAAGCTATTAACAACCACGTGAAAGAATGCTCTAGATCACTAATAACAGAGGCAAATCAAAAAAACCCTGAGGTTGAAACATCATATCCCATAAATTGGCAGGCCTGACAAAAGATGGGAATAGTCAGTATTTGAGGGTTGTTTGTGAAGCTGTGAATCTGTAAAACCTCTTTGGAAAGGAAGTGGGTGTTATTCAAATAAAACTGACTAAAATGTTTATACCATTTGACCCAGAGCCATTACTAGGCTTATATCCCAAGGAGGCCATTGATAAGAAGAAAGCTTTCATGTGTATCAGATTACTTAGTAGTAGTACTTTTTGTGATAGGAAAGAATTGGACACAAGGTAGATGCTCATCAGCTGAGAAAAATGGTTTAAATTCTGAAGCATGAATGTAATAGAATATAATTGTGCTATAGAAACAATGTTTTCTATAGAGAAGCTTGGAATGATCTACACGAACCGACAGAGAATGAAGTAAGCAGAGCCAAGAAAACACTATATACAAAGGGACTACACAGTAATATAAACAGAACAGCCGGGAAACAGGAAAAAGTGAATGTTGTACAATTAAAAACAAGCATGGCTCCAAGCATGGCTTTTTTTCCCTTTGTCTTACTAAAATTTTCATAGAAAATCTCTACATTTTTTATAAATTCTTACGGTATTTGAGTAGGTGCTTCTTTGTCAGTTTTAAGATTACAAAATCAACAAGTTAGTTACTGCTTTGTAAATGTCACATTTTATTCTGTTTTTACAGCTTCTGAGTGAATTTTGGATGAAGCCATCAAATTAATTATTTGCCATCATGAGCAGAAGCAAGCGTGACAGTAATTTCTATAGTGTTGAGATTGGAGATTCTACATTTACTGTACTGAAACGGTATCAGAATTTAAAGCCTATAGGCTCAGGGGCCCAGGGAATAGTGTGGTAAGTTTTGCATTTTAAAATAACTAAAGATTAATAGCACTGCATCTGTATTTCCTCATGTCTTGATATATTTTCAATTTCCTGAAGAGAACACATCCAAAGCTGTAAAAGGGCAAGCTAATACTGTCTAGGAATTGACCCTGTGCTATTATTTTTATGTTACGAGTGAAAAAGAATTAACAAGAGGTCATTGTAATTACCACTTTTTGCCGAAAGAATGCTTTTTCTCCAAGGAACTCAAAGTGATTTACGGCTTCAGCAATTCCATCTTTAAACATGAAGTATTATTTCCTTATCCTTTGGTTTGTTAAACTTAACCATATGTCTGTTGACTGAAAGAACAATTAGCAAATTCATGAGTTCTGTTTATACTTGTATTAGCAAATCTTTTTCAATAAAAAATTCTACCTAATCAGTAGTTTAGCACCATAAATTCAAGCTTAGTTGTATATATTTAAAAAAAACAGATTTAGGAATTAGCCTTTTTGCTTGTAGATGTGAAAATTAAAGCTCATTCCATGCCAAACAAAATATCAAAATTCTTTAATTAGCCTACTAATTATGCAGATGGGAAGTGACAGGCATTGAGTGACAGGTAGAGCTAGTAAATGATTTTGGCGGGGGGTGGGAATGCAGACTGTATTACTAGAGTTCAGGAGAAGTGAGAGGCCAAATTAGAATTGTTGCAGGGGAAGTATAAAAGATAGGCAAGATGTGAACTATTCTGGATTTGGAACCAATATGACATGGTAGCTGATTGAATATGTGGTATGAGAGAGAAGGAAGGTATCATATTATTTCAGTTATGTGCTTGAGTGAGTTTGTAGAATAGCATCATTAATGTATTGAGAGAAGTTTGGAAAGGAGTATATTTGGGAGGGAAAGTTACTTTTATTCTTAAACCTGTTTATTTTGATGTTACAGGACAGCCAAATGAAAGTATATGTCAGACAGTTGGAATATAGGTCTGGAACTCTGGGGAGAGTTTGGTTGGAGTTTGGGGGAGTTATCTACATGGAGGTGATGTTTTAATAGATTAGTAAGGGAGAATATTGGAGTGAAATGAGAGTCTAGGACAGAAACTTAAAGAACACTTGTGTTTAAAAAGTGAGAACATGAGAAGACTTTAAGAGACCAAAGGAGTAGTCACAGAGAAGCAAGAGGAAGGCCATGATATTAGTGTCATGGAAGCCAAAGGATGCTAGAGTATAACATAGGTAGTCCATAACATTAAATATCTAAATAGATAGTCTGTAGCATTAAATATCTACACAGCAAGGTAGATGAGGATAAGGCCACTTAAAAGGACATTGGATGTGATGATAATGACATTATTAGTGACATTTGTTAGAGCTATTTCATTAAAATGGTCAAGACAGAAGCCAGATTGAAAGGAGTTGAGAAAGTAGACGTAAAGATACTCATTCTAGAAATTTGGCGCTGGAGAAGAGTAAAAGAAGATAATAACTAGAAGAAATAGTTAAGTGAACTTTTCCTTTTTATTCATTTAAAAGCTAATGTAGATATTGAAAATGAATAAGAAAGAAGGTATGATCCATGACGTATAAAGACCTGGAAGAAACTGTAGGAAATTGAATTGGGTACAAGTTTATAAGTGTGTGCAAATGTGTACAAGGCTACAAGTATGCCCCTTCATCCTCCTTCCCTGGAGAAATGAAAGAAAGAGGATAGGTAAAGTCATTGAGAAGAGTGAAGGAGGGTCATTCATGTAGCAGAGCCCTAAACTCATTACACACATGTAAAAGAATAAAGAAGCTCATTATGTAGGCAGAGATACCTTGTTATGGTATTATGCAAAGGTATATGATGGTTAAGAGGTCTTTTTAAGTCAGTAAATGAAAATTAATCATTCTAAATGTATTTTCAGTTTCATAGTGGCTATTTCTATCCAATCAACTTTTAGTTGACAATCAGTTTTTAATATTAGATTGCCTTTACTCAGTCTGTGCTTTTGATACCAGGGTTAAACTTATTTTGGAAGGTAAACCTGCTATAATAAAATCACATTCCACCCCACATCCCAGGAGAAATTAATTTTAGTTAATTTTTATCAGTCTTCATATATTGAGGTCAAGTTTAGAGCTAGAAGAAGCAAACCCTTGCTCCTTTTACAGAGTATCAAAGATACTCAGAGACTGAGAAACTTAACTGGGACCACGTAAGTTACAAGTAGAAGCAGAACCACATCTCCCACAAGAGCTTCCAATACCCAGGCCAAGGCTCTTTGTCTACCCTGATTCATAACCAAGCAGCATTTAAATGGTACATTTTACTTTAATCTCAAAATAAATAAATTTTGGAAAAGGAGGAAAAGGAAAGCAGTAAACATTTATATTATTAGTGTATGCCAGGCACTTTGCTAAAAGCTTCATAAATACTTCATTTGATCCTCACAAGTCGGTGAGGTAGATGCCACTGTTATCCCCATTTTAGAGCTGTGATAGGCAAATAGAGGATAAGTGACTTTCTTAGGGTCACCAGCTAATAAGTGTGTCAGGCCCAACACTGCACCACCTACTTCTCAATATGGAAAATAGGTGCCTTGCTCACATTTCTGTTGATCCTTAAAGTTTTTGAAATGTTTTCTTTATAACAAATTGGTAGGCTAGATACTGTAATGATTATCCTCTTTTTACAGGTGAAGAGTTGAAACCTAAAATGGTCAAGCAGTTTTACCCAAGGTTACAGAGCTAGTAAAAGACAAAGATAATAACCCAAACCTAGGTCTTTTGTCTCCAACTTTATGCCCATGCCTTATTGCCTCTCAGCTTATAATTTAAAAAAAAAAAATGTACTCCTAAAATAGACATGTAAAACTTCATAATGAAAGATCTCAGATTTTGGCACTTGAAAATTAACTTCCAAATCATGCTGTTGAGTAAAATAATAATACAGACAATATATGCTATAGGACTTCATAGGAGGCCTAGACTTATTTATATCTCTCTCTAAGATTACTTTAGGCAAGTCAGTTAATCTATTTATATTAAAATTTTAGCATTTCTGAAACTGAAAGTATGTTTTGTGGGATGCTCCCAAATAATACTAGTACTTCTTTGTACTTTGCAATTTAAGGAAAATTCTGGCATTTAAGTGGTAAGCAAAGTTTTAACTAAAAATAACTGATAGAAGATGTTTAGTTTAATGCTTGGATGTTTTTCAGGGTTCTTATAAACTGTAAGATTGGAATGTTTTGTTTTGGGGGGCTGACAAGAAGAAGAGGAACACATCTATATAACACATACCAGAAATATTCTAAAGCTTGTGATTGTTTTTTTAGCCAAAAAAGGTTAATATGTGTTTGTGTCTGTGGACTTGTAAGTTTTCTTTTCCTAAAATTTGTTTGTGTCCATTTTTAATTACAGTGCAGCTTACGATGCCATTCTTGAAAGAAATGTTGCAATCAAGAAGCTGAGTCGGCCCTTTCAGAATCAGACTCACGCCAAGCGTGCTTACAGAGAACTTGTTCTCATGAAATGTGTTAATCACAAAAATGTAAGTGGAATGGGTTAGTGTGTAAATATAGGTCAGATCATAATGAAGCTTATGGCAGTATATCATGATGTTGTAAACCTATGATTTACAGTGTCAACCCTCAGTTCAGTTCTGTAAAGTAACTTTTGAGAATTAGTTTGTATAGCTACCTTTCTGATAAAATTTCATTTTAAATAAATATTTATTGAATATCTACCATGAAAAGTCACCACTTCCCACATAACTTTTCTGGGCTCCCTACTACCTGGACCCCTCCAGTAAAGTCAATTCAAGTCAATAAGCATTTTTTATACCTGCAGTGTTCTAGGCACTGTACTAAGTGCTGAAGATACGAGGAAAGCTACCAAACGAACAAATAAAAAGTAGTCCCTGCTCTCTAGTTTCTGAAATCCCATAGTGTTTTATTCCTCCCCTGCTCCTCAGTAAAAATATACCAAATTCTTGGCATTATATGAAAATTATTATAAGTATTGTAGGGCAGGAATTGGGTAGGTTTGATGTACTATCCCAGTCTCACAGTAAGTATATCGGTTTGGTTAAAGCAGTGGGTTTGTGTAAGGGAATAATGGGGAAGGTAAGTCTACAGGAGTGTGGTGGTGAAGGCCTTGAATATAAGATAAAAAACTCAAGATCTCATCTTATAGAAAGTGAGAAGTCATTGAATGATTTTGAACATTCTAATAGCATGATGAATGCAGTGTTTTAGAAAAATTAATCTGGTTATGGTTGCAAAATAAATTAAACCAAGGAGAGATGTTTGATTTTTAAAATTAGACAATAGTTGGAGCTAATAGCTCTTACAACTCATGTTTGAATCCAGGTCTTCTAACTGTAAATCCTTGCTTTCTTTTCTCTACATCATGCTGAAAAATAGCATTGGAATCAGATTTTTATACCCAATTTTTTTTTTTTTTTGGTTCAATTCAGCAAACATTTCCTGAGCACTCTTGCTATATGCCAAAACCTTATGCTGGATACTGAAGGAAATTCAGAGATAAAAAGCAAAGCCCTGCCCTCAAGAAGCTCAAAAGTTTTAGGATGAGAAGATATGTAAACACTTTAAAAATGATAATATAAATGAGAAGAGCTTACCTGGACTTACTGATACAAAGAACAAGTGTTAGCCTAAAATTGTTCTGGTTTCAGCTTCCTATTATTTCTTCTGTTTATCCTCTCACTTAATAGTTGTGCAAGTTTCTTGGTCTTTCTGTGTTTCATTCTTTGTAGTATATAGTGCTGACAAGTAATAATTACAACCAAATGTTAGAGTTTGCATCTTTATAGATTAAATCAGTAACTGAAAAAATTAAATCCAGTCAGCAAAAATCTGCCTTTTTATTTTGTGGCTGTTATATTCCTGATACTTTCCAATTGGGCATCTTTTAGGGGGTGACCAGTGAATTATTTCTATTTTGCCCTCTCGTTCTACAGGGCAGTGATGTCTGCATTCCTATTTTGGCCATGGCATTCAGATAGGCCAAAAATTCTTAAGTTATCTTTTATTGATCTGTTTTCCAAATTAATTATTTTTGCTATGAGATATATTACATTTTCTTTGATTGTTTCATGGAATTGGTGTCTTCTATTTTATCCATTCTAATTTCCAACTAGTTCCCACACATACACACACACTTAAATATTTGTGCCTCTTATTCCAAACTGTTAGATTCTCTTTCTAAATCTTTCATAGCTCTCATTTCGTTTCCCATTCTTTCCTATAGCACTCTCATTTTTTAAAATAATTTTAAACTCTTGCTTTATCTCTTCCAAAAATTCTAGCTGAACTTGTGCCCAAGCTGTGTTTTCCTTTGAGATATAATTTCCTTGTGCATATTTTGGAATCATTTTCTTCTATATTTCTACCTTGACTGTCCTGTCATCATAATAACTCTTTTTTGTTAGCCCATTCTTCCAGCCTATATCCTGACTTCAGACTTTGTTAAGACTTACTCTGTAAACTGCTGGGGAAAGATATCTGAGTTGAGCTTTGTTCTATTGGGTCTTTCTGCTACTCTTGGGGGTATAAAGTGTAGTGTTACTTTGTAATCTTAGAAATTGCTCAGGTTAGAGATCTGCAGGCTTTCAAGATTCTCAGAGTATGATCTTTACCCTTCTGGTCTGAGCTCTTCAAGTTTTTCTTTCCTCAGTTTGAGTCTACATAAAACTCCTATTGGATTTCCCAGTTTGGAAGTTACAGTAGACTGATGATGAGTCACTATCAGCCAGCTAGAAGGCTTTGCTGGTTCACTGTGACAGTAGACTTCTCTTCAGTCTGAGATTCCTGCCCAGGTTTTTCTCCTGAAGGTTTTAAACAGGGCTGAAAACTAGAACTGGGAACCCACTCTGTTCCTGGGGTCTGACCCACGTAGCTGATGCCATCTTCTGAACTTGCTTCTTACTCAGGACAATTGCAGCCCCTCCTCACCCTTAAAAGCTATCCCAAGGTATAGGTCTCCTTCTTAGTTCACTCTGGATCTAGGGCCTAGAACCATATAGTAGTGATAGAGCACCTCTTCCTGCATCCTTCACGAGATAACCTTGACCTCTTCTTGCCCTGGTATGTGGCGTTGGTTATTTTTATGCACTGGCATGCCCTTATGCCCTGGTCTCCCTGTATTGACATGGGCTGGAAGTGCTTCTCATTGTGACTTTTCTCTTGGAACCTTGACCAGGACTACATCTGGTGCATTTTCTAGATCTTAATGGAAGAGTTATGTTGCAGGAGTCTGGCAGTACTTTTTTCCTTTTAGCTCAGTCCGCTATATATAGCCTTAGTGTTTCTTACGGACTTAGATAAAGCAAAATAAAATATGTGAAGCACTTTGCAAACCTTAAAGCATTATATAAATAGTAGCTATGATTATTACCCCAAAATCAAATCTTATCTTTGCTCGTCACAATATCTTTTCCCTCCTTTCCATTCACAGCTACCATTTCTCGCCTGGAGAGTGATAATAGCCTCCTCTTTGGTCGTCCTGTTCCAAATGGCTCCCTACACCCATCCATCTTCCAGCATAGCTGCCAGAGTGAAAAATTTTCCATAGTTAAGGCTGACCCTGACCTGTCTCCCTGCCCCAATAAATTGTAATGGCTCCCTATTCCTTGCAGTATGAAATGTAAATTTAAAGTTCTTTACAACATGACTCCTTCCTGCCTTTCAGGTCATTATTCCTCCTCATCTACTCTGTAGTGCAGCCATCATGGATGCTTTCTCTTCTGCATAGTTGATGCATCATTACTAGTGTCATCTCTCACCTTCTATTTTGTATATAGATAGTGTTATAGATGGACAGATTGTCTTCCCTGTGAAAATGATAGGTACTACTTCACCTTGGTTTGTTACCCCCAGCACTTAGCATGGTCCCTGGTTTAATAGTTGCTTGTTGATTGATTAATTTTAGGATGATGGGAACGATGAAAGCATTGGTGCAAGACAAGCATGAAGAACGAGTTAGGAGCACAAAAGAGGAAGAACTGGGTTAATTCAGTGCTCCAGCTAGTGAGGGAGAGAAACAGGTAGACACAAACACTGAGGTAAACAAGTGCATAGAGGCAGTCCAAACAAGAGTCCAGATTTCAAGTGAAGTTTTTTGGTAAGGGTACATATATGTAAACCTTTGCTCTATTGAGTGTATAAATAGACTAGCTTTGTTTATAGCTCTTAATTTGAGGAACAGGGAGCAGCCTCTGTCCTTAGCAGTAATTGACCATTTCTACAACTTCTGGTTTCTTAAAGTTAATTTTAAGAGACCTCATATTTGTAATCATTGCTAAAAAGAAGTATGTGTATACTTCCCTTGAATCAGCACTCTTTAGAACTTAGAATTTATTAAATGTGATGTTGTCATCTGGACCCTGAAAATTTTTCTAAAAACATGCCAGAAAAAACTATATCTACTTTCTTGACAGAGACCTGAAAATGTGTCCCTTGGTAAACCATCAATTTTTTTTCCTAATTAACATTTCATGCATTTTCTTTCTAAATTAATGCTTTATTGATGCCTTTTGTTTCTACATTAAATTATTTCAAAATATACCACTCTGTCTACCCATTCAGTAAGCCTTTCCCCATAATACAAAAGTCATTTAAAACTAACTGACACTATGACCATGTCTGTCAGCATGTGCAGTATTTTGTGCTCACAGTCGCCTCCCCACCTGGGGCTAAGTGTAATAATCACCAAAGTTCTTTGCCACCTGTTTGCCTGGTTCTGCTTCCTTCACACAGCATCCATTTCTCAAAGTTCTTCTGTGTTTCTCTGAATTCTATACACTTGTTTCTTACAATGTACTAACTTGTTCTTGAAGTCACCCAGTCATAAAGGCACTACTGTGCATTCGGTCATTTAAAGTCCTCTTTGAACCAAGCCTTGCAGAAGGCTCCAGGAGATGACAGATCCTGACTGGTTGTTCTCCCAGGTTTTAGTATCTCAAGTGTCATGTTTGTTGCCCTTTGGTCTCGAACATTTTGTGAAGGTGAATGAACAACATCGCCTTTTCTTCAGCCTTTCCTACTATTCTTCTCATGGTGTTCTCTTTGCTAAGACACAAGCTATTGTTGACTGGTTTATAGTCTTTCTAAATATCTTTTTTCTTGCCTTTCCAAGCAGTAGCCATGAAGCACAGGAACATTTTCCAGGCTCCACTTGGAGATAGAAGCTCTCGTCTGTCCTTCTTTTGCTTTTGTACTATTGAGATTTTTGTGTATGAGTTCTGTTCTGCTGACTTTGAAGATCACTGTGGAGGGTGAGCTCAGAATAGCTCCAGAAGTCTTTTAATTCAAGTACTTTTGCACATAGAGCTCAGTAGTGTGTATTTGCTGTAGCTTCCAGTTGAAGATGAGGACAGTGACAACCTGCATACGAAATTGGATCACTTGTCAGAGTTCCATTATATTTAAAATATAATGGAAAGGGGCCTAATCATCCAGTCTAACCCACTCAATTACATTTGAGAAAACTGAAGCAAAGATGATTATGATTTTTCCAGTTACATGGTACCAGAGCTAGGTTTCAAACCCATATCCTCTGCCTCTTTTTCCAGTAACATTTGAATGAATACTTAAGTATTCACATTCATAATTGATTAAATAGACCTCTGGTAGACATCATAGTCATCATGGCATTGTGGATAGAGTATTGACCTCATTTCAGGAAGATCAGACTTCAAGTGCTACATTGAACATGGCCACATAGCAGCTGTCTTACTCAAGGGAAGTCACTGAACCTTTCAGGACAGGAGGCAGTGCTAAGATTCACTTAGAGAGGGTGCTGTCCCTGGTTGGAAGAAGGAACTTCCTCATCAGTTAGGGTTCTGAGATAAATTGTTGTTTGTCCTTCGTTTTTGAAGAGAACCAGTGACATCACAGGACTGTCAGGATGGCTGAGGGGTGTAAGGCTCCAGACTCAAGCACAAGTTTCCTCCATGCCCAGGATTCTTCTGGTCTCCATATGGAGGCATGGGTTCAAATCCCATTTCTCACAGGTCTCTGAAATACTTACTAGGTAGGTAGGTGGTATGACAAATAGAGATCTGGACCTGAAATCAAAAAGACCTGAATTCAAATCCAGACTCAAGCACTTATTAGCTTGGCTGCCCTGGGCAAATCACTTTATCTTTGTCTACCTCATTTTCTTCTATAAAATGGAGATAATAGTAGGGGTTGTTATAAGATTAAACAGAGATATTTGTAAAGAGCTTTGCAAACCATAAAGTACTGTCAGTGCTGCTGCTGCTGCTACTGCTACTACTACTACTACTACTGCTTCTACTGCTTTTACTACTAATACAAATCCTTTTCCCAAAATAATCATTAGACCCTACTGTCATGGTTCAGTTTTACATTTTTAAGTAGAATTTTGAATATAATTTTCATTTTTAGTCAATAAACTTTTAATTATATATATATATGTATATATATATAAAATATTGCTTTTAATGAAACAAATTCTATGCCTACCATAGGGGAATTCTGACTGAATGAGAAGTTTCATTTCTGTTGTCTTAAATCACCAGAAGATGAAGTGATCATATGTAAAGTCAGTATAAGTAAACAAATGAACATTTAGCAGGTGATTGTGTAGTGGACCCTTAGTTCTATTTAACCCATGAATTTACCATTCAGAATTATTCAGCTTCACAAAATGTTTTATAACTTTTTCCAAATTCCCTGCTTCTACCACAGATAATTGGCCTCTTGAATGTGTTCACACCACAGAAGTCCCTAGAAGAATTTCAGGATGTGTAAGTGTGATTATCATCCAAGTTTGCTTTGTTAATACTATTTATTTAATGCACTTTTGGATTACTATTCTTTCTCTTCTCTGAAGTTACATAGTCATGGAGCTCATGGATGCAAATCTTTGCCAAGTGATTCAAATGGAGCTAGACCATGAACGAATGTCCTACCTTCTCTATCAGATGCTGTGTGGAATCAAGCACCTTCATTCTGCTGGGATTATACATCGAGTAAGTAGAAGTATTTACTTGTGTTACTAATATCTCTGTCTTTACAGTTTCTAAAGAACTAGAAGAAATACATTAATTTAATCTGTGAAGCAAGATGATACAATTAAAAAATCGATACTATCAGCATATATTAAACTAGAAGAATATAGAAGCTGTTTTGTAGTAGTGCTTTATTTTCCATGTACATTTAATTTAAATACTTGATGGCTATATGCTTCCATAGTAGGTTATTCGAATGCCAACTCATTACAGTTTGGAAAGTTTTTTTTTCTAATTTAAACAAACCTTTTAAAATAGGTTTTATTCAGTGAGATCATAAGTTTTTTAAGCTAGCTGTCTAGTTTTGAGTTAACTTTCTGTCAGATAGTCAAAATTATCTAATAGCTGAACCATCTTCCCAACTTTCTGGGTTTTTGTTTTATTTTGTATTGTTTGCTAATAACTTGTCTGATGCAAAAATGTATCTGACAAGCTTGATGTGGCACTTTATTGGCATCCCTGCTGATATTTCTTAGTATCCTACATTTACAAATGTTGTAATGTTGTGCTTTTGCATTTTCCTAAACTATAACAAGAGAAATGTACAGTCCTTTGTAAGCTCAACAGGAGACCAGAATCCATCTTTGGCTTCATTACCTTCTTGTGTGACCTTGGGCAAAGTGGAACTGTTGTTCCTTCCCAGTGTATAGACTAGAACAATAAAATACCACTGGAAAATAAATTACGTATCATGAAAGCCCATAGTGAACTACCAAATTTAAGGAAGTGTCACTAAGGTAGATTTTAATTTTTCATAAATATTATTTGCTCATAATATTTATGTACCCTTTTTGTTGCTTTTGAATGCACTACTTATTGTTTTTACAAATGAAATTAGCAAATTTTGTTTCTGAACTATAGTGTTTTGACTATATGCAGAGATTAATTTCATTGATTGCTAACTTTAATAGGAATAAAATTTAGTTTTGAAATATAAGAAACTGAAACCATGATAAAAATATATCTGATCTGGCCTCTACATCTCTCAGTGCTTCTAACTTGGTTTCTTCATTTCACTGACTGACTTAGACTGGGCTTTCACCTTCCCATAGCAAAATGCTAACAACTAACTGCACATTTATGTTTTTGTCATCAGTCTCTCTCAGCCTTATTATTTAAAAAAGTTATGATTTTTATAATCCCTTAATTTCCTTAGGTTTTCCAGCACAGCAGCCAAGTTATTTATTTCCTTGTATTACTTTGCCTACATTTAGAATACTGTGCTACTAAGTGAGCAGTTATCTGAAGCCTTTCAAATAAAAGTTATCGAGCACCCACTGTGTATACGACAGTGTTAAAGGCAAAACTGAGAAGTTTGACAGGCCCTAGTCAGGTTCTACCCTCGTAAGATCCTGACCTTAAGGAGCTTAACGTGGTTGGGAATTCAAAGCATAAATACATGAAAAGGCAATTAACAATGCAGTAGTTAAATAATAGCATGAGAAAATAATATAGATAATATCACATGACTTATTGCCAAATGAATAAGTATCATTGGTTTGGGTTTCATTTTAAATGCTGTGAGAGAAGAGAGAAATATCTGTGAGCTGGAGTGATGTAGGAAGGTTTGTGGAAGAGGGACTTGAGGGGCTTGAGCTCTTTGTGACTGCCCCTTATAGACCCCTGTCACTTGTGAGGGTCATCCTTGTAAATGACCTCTGCCTTATCTTCAAAATATTTCCTCCATGCCCCTGATTTTAACTGTGCTTTCTTAGAAAGTTTTTTCCTCTTACCCCCCTAGGAAAATCATAGGCATTATAGTCCATCTCCCTGTCAGTTTCTGATTCTTCTGTGAAGTCCTTTCTGCTTTCCAAAGAAAGTTTCTACTATTTTACTAATTCGCTCCAAAAGAGATTATACTATGTAAAATATCACATAATTCATTTAAATATAGTGGTTAACCACTATAACCACTTTCATTAACCACTTTCAGCTGAGCTCATAAATTTCATTTATAAGCACACATCCTTCTGAAAGAACTTGAAGACATGCAGATTAAAGGTATTCCAGAACATAATAATTATTTTAAAAGACATTAAAAACCTTGTTATATTCTGTTCCATAATAAAAGTTCCTGTATGTTAGCTGTATGCATTATGATATTCCATGATTCGAATACCTCAAAAAGAACTCTGATTTCATTGACATGGGCAATCCCTTCACCAGTGCCGAGCGCAACCTTTCCACTCTTTAATGAGTGATTTTATGAATTCAATCAAAATAATTATTGCCTGCCTGCCATACTTGTAATGAGGAACATCTCCTAACTTAACTAGACTAGGCCTAGCAAGGGCAGTCATTACTGGGCCTGTACTTGAGAGCCTAGGAGGCAGTGTAGTGTAGAGGAAAGAACACTTGTCTCTGGAGGAAGAGGAGCTCTGGTCAAATCCCACCTCTGGCAGACCTGATTGACTCTCAGTCAAATGGGGGGAGCTGTACTAGATAACCGCTTAGGGTCCCTGCCAGCTCTGGATCCACAACCATGTAATACTGTGGCTGTCCAGACTTGTAATTTGTTGGTATAGCCTTTTGTACAAAGGTAATCTACACGACATGTGGAGGAATCAGATAAGGACATTAGTGAAGCAAGTTTAAGTCCTGATCAGAAACTTTTAACTAATCTGTAACCTTGTTCCCCTAAAATGTCAGATAACAAAGCTTTTTTTGTACATGTTAAATGTACAACTAAGAAATTCAGTTGTATACTGAAAAAATATTACATGTTTCTTGATTTGGAAAATTGAAGAAATCTCTAACTTTCTACTTGTGCCATTCTGGCTTCAGTATTATAAACCTGGCTCTTCATTGACTTTAATTTTGTTATTCTACTTCTTTTTTCTTACTTCTTTTACTCTGTCTGCTGCCTAGCAGACACTAGGAGGGAAATGGATTACAGAGAACGAGAAATATATTAGTTCTCTAATTTCAGCTATCAGTAAAGTCTTTTTAGACCAAAACAGTCATTTTTCCTGTCTTCACACCTAGATCAGTACTTAAGAAAAATGTCTTTTAGTGGGTTAAATAAAAGAAGGAACTTCTTAAGCTGTTGGTGTCACTCAGATATTTTTGATCATATGCATGAAGTAGAAAGAAGTTGATTAGGTTGGATCTTCATGGTTTCAGTGTATTGCTCTAGAATATTGAATTTTCAGAATGTCTGACATACTTGTTTCAAAAAGGATAAGGATAGCTCTAGGACCTCTCTCTGATTTCAGTATGTGAGAGTTCCCAGGGAGGCACCTTCTCTGCAACCTATCGTTGCAGTTATCTAGAGTTCCTGAAGGCTAAGAGATTGAACCAGAGCCATGCAGTTATGTAGGAAGTCAATCCAGATTTCCTCTCAATCAACAGGCATTTATTAAGGACTTTTTTTATGTGCCAGATGCCATGCTAAGTGCTGGGGCTAGAAAGAAAGGCAAAAAAGAGTGCCTGCTCTCAGATTCACATTTTAATGGAAGAAACAATACATAAGTAACTTGGAACATGAAAAATATATACATGAAAGGTAATCTGAGAGGGAAAAGCATGAACATGTGGGAGAGCTGGAAATGGTTTCTACAAAAGGTATGATCTGGGTGAGTCTTAAAGGAAGCCAGGGAAGCCAAAAGATGGAGGTGAAAGGGCAGAGCATCCCACGTATGGGAAATGGTCTAAAGCATTTGATGGGTGATAGAATGTCATGCTGGGCAAAGGGCAGGCCAACATAGCTGGTTTGCAGAATGGGTGAAGGAAAACAAAGTGTAAGAAGACTTTATAATTATAAGGAGGGTTCAGGTTAATTAAGGATTTTTTTAGTGGCTACGCAAGGATTTTGCCAATTTGATACTGGAAGTAATAGGAGCCATGGAATTTATTGAGCAGGTAAGGTGACATAGACTGGTGCTTTAGGAAAATCATTATGCATCTGACTGGAGAATGAGTCCAAGTGGAAAGTGACTTGAGGCAGGGGAATCAGTTAAAAATCTATTGCAGTGATCCAGGCACAAGGTGAAGAGGGTCAGAGCTAGAGTGGTAGCCAAAGGGAAAGTAGAAAAAAGATGTTATAAAGTCAGAAATGTCAAGATTTGCCTCTGACACAGAGCCACACTGCCTCTCAGTCAAATATTAGTAAATTTGGGAGTTGCAGTTCTTATTATCATAAGTGATAAGTGATGGATTGTATCTTGAGATGTATGTTATGCATCTTTTGGATGATGGTGCTTTGGCCTCTTGATATTCTCTGGTTTATATTTTGTGTGTTACAACAGCTAACATTTATGTAGTGTTTTGAGGTTTTTAAAATGCTTTACATACATAATTTCATTTGCTATAACAACTCTAGTTACTATTGTGACTCAAGTTTTGTATTTGAGGCCTCAGAATTGAGGCAGAAAGAGGTTAAGTGACTTGCCCAGGGTCACACAGGTATTAAGTTTCTGAGGCAGATTCCTCCTCAGGTCTTCTGACTTCAAGTTCCCAAGTTCAGCACTCTGCCCACCACACCACTTAATTGTCATATAAATTTCTGTTATAGAAAATGCTTTACCTAAAGTTTGTGTCTATGCATTTTTTTTTTAAATAACCAAGAGTAATTTGTGGCCATATGCATACCCATAAATAATGAGAATACAGTCAGCATAACTTAAGAGATCAGTATCTATATGTAACATTTTGATGTAAGATGTTATTATATAATGTCAAAACAAATTAATTTCACTTAAGAGACCTACTTGTTTTCCAGGGTTGACTTCTGACATGTTTATAATATTGTTTTCTATTTTTGTGTGTATAAAACCTTTTGTGATTGGTATTGCTTGAAGAATTTTAGTTATTAATTTTGAGGGAACCTCAATTTATGGTTCTGCCATTTTTTTCATTAAGAAAAAACCATCTTTCCCTGAATTTATCATATTATAATGTATTTAATATATACTAGTGGGTAATAGTACATGCCATATATATTATATATGTATTATAATGTACTTAACATGTACTAGTTTTGTGATTTTCATCACAATTAAACAAAAATCAAAGGAAGGAGAGGACAAAAAATTGGATTGTGTCGCTGAAGCAAGAAACAAGAAAGATCACAATTACAATGCCATGCATACTTCTTTTACTCTGTATGCTGCCTAGCAGACACTAGGAGGGAAACGGATTACAGAGAACCAGAAATATATTAGTTCTCTAATTTCAGCTATCAGTAAAGTCTTTTTAGACCAAAACAGTCATTTTTCCTGTCTTCATACCTAGATCAGTACTTAAGGAAAATGTCATTTAATGGGTTACAATGCCATACATACATACACAGTCTGTGTGTGTGTACATATACGCGCATATGCAGTACTTAATTATGTAACATCATAGCTTGCCTGCTTCAGCAGTCTATAGTTCAGATTTGTGTCAAAAGCATAGAATTTTAAGAGTAGAAGGGACCATATCTCAGAGGAGACCTCCAAAACTGTCTTGTACATCCATATCTAAACTGGAATCCTTTTTACAGTATCTCAGAGAAGTGGTTATCCAGCCATTGCTTGAAACATTCCTCCATTCCTCTAGTAAAGGAAGCCCCACTATCTCCAAAGGCAACACATTTCACTTTAATATAGTTGTAATTGTTTGAAAATTCTTTAAATGTTGTAGTTGCATGCTTCACCACATAAACAACCACATTTTTAAAATGATAGAATTGGGCAATAGAGTATTTGTTTCTTACCCAAGTTCATACAGCTAGTTAGTGGCAAAACTCAGACTAGGACTTAGGTTTTCCAAATTTACTTTGTATCTAGAAGACAATTTTTAGTGAATGTTCTCACTTTTTTAGAAGAGCCTTCCCAAAAATTCATTAAAAGAAAACAGTGTATTTTCATCACTGAGGTTGGGGAGGGTGGTGCTATACTACTCCGCCCAATAAAACGTAAATTACTTCCTCTTCAGATTCTTTCATCATTAAATGGTCACATCTTGTTTGTGTCAGTATTCATACTTTTTTTGTTTTTTAGAAAGTCTACTTTTGAATTGTTAGATTAAATTTAATGGTACTTTGCAGTGCCTTGGTACTACAGGTTCATTGTCATGAGCAATGGAGGGGGCTAATTAAGTTGTTTGAATTCATTAAATTTATCATGCTTTCCTTTTTTTCCTGTATGCAAATTTCCATGAAAAATGTGGAAATTGACCTACTTTTTCTTAACCGTACGAAAAGATACTGTTTTTGTTTCTGTCCTTTGACATTGTCCTATTTATTTGCGGGTAAGATATTACTCAGTTGTCGAAATTATATCATATAGATTTTTAGTTTTCCAGTCTTTGTTAACTTCTTGGCATTATCCAACTTATAATATTTATTATTGAGCATATACTCAGTCTTAAAACTCACAGATAAAATAATAGGTTTAGTGTTTTCACTTTGACCTGAAATAGTGAAATTTTATACATTTCTTATTCATTAAGCTCAAAGGTTTCTTTCTACTTTCAAAAAATAAATCCTCTTCTTAGTTATTAGGTTACCTGTAAACTTAGCATCACAGAGCTTCACCATTACCTGATAAGATGTGTCTATTAAGTCTGTCCTACTGCATAGTAGAATGAATTAAAAATTATACATATGTATGTCTGCATAATGTGCATATATGTTATGCTCATATATTGTGATATATAGGAATGTTAAAATTAATAACTAGGACACTGCCCTTATATAAAATTAATTTTTATTTTAATCCTCACTGGTAATTTTTAACTAAAACCCAAAATATGTAAATCTATAGAAGTAATAGAGTAGATCCATCAGATCTTCTCCTCCCCCCCTTTTTTGCCTCTTGATTCCTCAGGTCTTCATCTGATACGTAACAGTTGTCAGAGCAGTACCCCTTCAGTAATGAAATCAGAGCCTTGAGGGCTAATGTGTTGGAAATTAACAAGAATCATTTTTATCTCACTGCCTCTTGTAATAGATACTGAACAGTAAAGCAGTTTAGGAGAATTTTTCACAAAAAGTTTTTGGTAACATTAACTGCACAGTTTGTTACAGTTGGTCCCATAGAGATGATTTTACATTAGTCAGATGCATTTTTTACCTTGTACATGGAGGCTGGAGGTTTCCTAATTGCTGAGACTTTTTTAGGCTTAAAATTTTTGCCATCAACAGATATCAAGGTTTTAAGTGAGAAATCAGTGTTGTAAAGATCTGCCTCTTCACAGTTGAAACGTTAGGCAATTTTGAGATGTGAAAGAAAAGAGTAACATTAGATGGTTAGACTGACAGAGAGTGTGACCCACTCACTATTTTCAAGAGGTTTTGTTGGAAGACTTACTATGGACACACTCCGAAGCCTTTTGAGTAGTAGGAATAATACGTACATAATGATTAAAAGTGGAATCCATGTATCACATCCTCATGCTAATAGTCATAGGTGGGTAAAATTTTTTAAATTGACTGTCTTTGTCTTAAAGCATAATGATACTTATATGTGCTTATAATTCCTCTTAATGACCTCTCCAAATCCTATATATTAGAACTAACCTTTCAGCCTAATTCTAATTTATAATGTATAAAACACTTCTAATTTCTTCAGTGTTGTAGGTGTTGAACAGTTTTATCAAATGAAAATTCCATGAAGAAATTATATTTTGGGAACTTGGCACTTGCATTAAATTTATGAGGAAATACATTTATAGTGAGATAAATGAACAAAAACATGGATTGACTACCTTTAAATTTTGTTCTCAAATGGTGATGGTAACTTAAATGTGAACTGCAAAATGTTTATACATGTCATAGCAGTCATTTATGATGTTTCTTTTTAAGGACTTAAAGCCCAGTAATATAGTAGTAAAATCAGACTGCACTTTGAAGATTCTTGACTTTGGACTGGCCAGAACTGCAGGAACTAGTTTTATGATGACACCTTATGTAGTGACTCGTTACTACAGAGCACCCGAGGTCATCCTAGGGATGGGCTACAAAGAAAACGGTCAGCAAACATAGTATTTCTTTGAAATGTAGTTATAATTTATTTTCCCTTTTGAACCTCATATTTCTAATGTAAATGTTTAACCTGTATAATCTCTTTAGTGTTTAAAACTAATTGTGTGCAGTTGTGCAGATTTTATGAGACTTACTAGTAATTTTTTCATCACTTTGAAAATCTGGGGATCCTGTTCATGTAAACGTGAACACACACAAACAGTACTACCAAGGCAGTTTTCTTCACCTTTATTATATGTTGTTAATCATAGCAGAAAAATAAGCATTTCAAAAATTAACCTTAGCAAAAGCATAACTTATTGATCATTTAGTAGTATTGATGATTGCCCTATTTTCATAATCTTGACACTTAAGATTAATTGGCAAGATAGTAAAGGATAAAATGCATATTTCAATTCTACCAGCCTACTTAGACCTCCAGGTTCACCAGCTTCTGGGCATTGGTTGTTTTGGGGTTCTTTTTTTGTGACAGTAAAACGTGCATAACTCCAATTTAAATGATACACATACAGAAAAACAAAACAGTCTTAAGTCTTGCCCTTCCTCATAGCCATGATTATAAGAATCAAGGTGATTCTAAAAGCTTTGTTGGTCAGTCCTAAAAAGAATGCCTTATACTACTTTTTTATTTGCTTATAAGTTTATATTTATGTACACATATACACATCTGTGTACATGTACACACATATATATGCACAGAGATAGAGATACTTGGGTTCCACCTTGAAACCCGAGTTACAAAATATCTTTAATTGTTAGATATTTTAGTTTGGAAGTGAACTTTAAATTATATATCCTTTCCCTCCCCACACTGCCATCTATACTAGGAATGTCCAAAGACTTACAGATATTTTGTAGATCAAGTGTGCCCAAGATTTGATTTTTTGTTGTACCTTTTAGACTTCCCAAATTAATTTCATCCAAAAGAATCCCTTGGTATAAGACCTGGAATCTTTTTGTTTTCTCTAAGGTATAACACTAGTGAACTTTAGAAGCCTTTAAAGTAGAAGACTTAGTGAATTTGGTGGGAGAGGGGTGTATTTTAAGAAACTGGCAGTTAGGTTTTTAGCTGAATACCCTCTAAAACATGTCTCTAGCATGTTTTGAATGGGGTAGGGTTAAATTAAAATTTTATTTTTAAACCATCTCCATTTTATACCTTTAAAAACTGCTGAGACACTAGCTTCCAAATTAATTTAGTATAAAATGCATCTGTGAATTTACAAAGCTGCTGCAGCTTTTCACCATCTTATTTCACAAAGCATCTATTCTGGCCTCTGACTGTGTTTTTCTGAAAGCTTTTTATTTTTAAGAATGATGAAACATTAAAGCATACCAACGAGATCTCCGTGTCGAGAACACTTAACAAAAAGTCTATGATATTTTATGTAGAATGATAAAATCGTTAGTAAAATAAGCTACATACATAGTGTCAGAAGTCTTTAGAAGATGCTTAATTGCACTCTAGTGATTGGTACATGAACCATTCCTTTAAGTCTCTTCTCTAAATTATTCAGCTTAACAAAATAGATTTTATTTTTTAAGAAGTGATCATTAGAAATTACCAACATTCATTAATTCCTCGATTTTCCATTAGCATAGATGAAGTTAATTTTTCTGCCTATGATCTCTCCCTTTTTCTTTCTAAAGGATCATGGGCTTTCAGACTCTAAACAGGATGTATGCAAATATTTCTGGGGTTTTCCAGTTCATTTTGCTTGTTCTCCCTTTATCCCTCTTTTCCTGCTCCAACCTTCTAAGCCCTTTTATTATTTACTATTGAGGTCCAGGAGTATGTCTGTGTGTGTTGTGTGTTTTACTGGAAACAGGTGGAAACCCCCAAATTCCATGTTTCTTTAATGTGTGAATCAGTTTGATTAAGCTTCAGTTGGATTCTCATTCTAATTGGATAGGGCCAGTGATTGTTAAACACTTTAAATCCAGATGTCAGATCCTTTGGCTGGAAGGGTCAAAATCAGCTGATCCCAAGTTCCTCACTTTACATTGAGGAAACTGAGCACCGGAGAGCCGAAGGGCTCTCCCCAAGGTGACGTTGCTGGTTAGTTAGTAGCAGAGCCAGGCCTCAAACCCCAATGTCCTGGCTCCCAGTCCAGTGCTGCTTCCTCTGTTAAAGAGAAATTCATTAACAGTTGTGTGTTATGTGACATTGTTTTAGGAATCTGTACTACTACTTCATCCAGAATTGATTTCTTTAACCAAAGAATAACTTACATATATAGATACAGATTTGGTTTTTGGAAAAAAAAAATTCATTGAGCTAACTTAAAAATAGTTGCTTATCATTAACTTAGCTATTACTCTTTCCCAAAAGTAGTAATTTTTATAAATTAATTAGTAAAATTTCTTATATAATGTGGTCAAGAAAACTCTTAACATATACTATGTTTAATCCTGTTATAATAGAGTACTTATGATCTATCAGTGAAATAGATAAAGGCATTGTAAAAAGTCTTTGAAGAATTTTAAGTGAATGCTATCTTATACGTGTATTTTAAGACAGAATTTTTTTTAAGACAATTTATTTGATGTATTATGAAATTTGTTCTGATGTTCATTAGCACTAATTAGACCCTTAGTTCTTTTCAGTATGAGATTGTTTCTTTATTGAACAAATAGTTTGAGCTAATTCTAGTCTACTTATAGGAACATAGCTAATTTAATGTTAATGGATATTTTAATATGCTAAATTATTTCTGCTCATGCTTTTTTTGTTTATTTGACTTAAAGAGAGTGCAATGCACAGTTGAATTTCAAAATGAAAGATTTCTTTAATT
This sequence comes from Notamacropus eugenii, assembly GCF_028372415.1. Taxonomy (NCBI): domain Eukaryota; kingdom Metazoa; phylum Chordata; class Mammalia; order Diprotodontia; family Macropodidae; genus Notamacropus; species Notamacropus eugenii. Next base: position 219,627,273 of record NC_092872.1, on the reverse strand, counting down.
TGACTCTATCCTTTTACAGCGTTACATGTTTATTATAGCTGCTTTCATTATTGCAAAAATTGATCTCTATCTGCTCTAACTGTATTCCTTTTTACTGTATTATCACTGTGCAGAGCTCTCACTTTAAATTTAAAAACTTAATTAAAAGGCTGTACACATTTTCCTTTGTGAATCAAACAAAATTCTTTGGAAAATACTTTTATTTAGACTCTTTCCATTAATTAAAACTGAAATCATTTCCTTTTTTTCCGTGATAAGTTTCAGCAGTTTTATATAATGCAATCATGTTATGCTTCTTTAATTTTAAATGACCTTTTGCTTTGCTTTTCCTTCTTTTGTGCTACAAACATAGTGGATTTATGGTCTGTGGGGTGCATTATGGGAGAAATGGTTTGCCACAAAATCCTCTTTCCAGGAAGGGACTGTATCCTTGTGCGGCTGCAGCAGTTTGATTGGTGATTCACTCTTTAATGCTCTGTCATGAAAGTGCTTATGGTCCAATTTTCTTTAAATAGACATGAAACTTTGTTGTTGTTGTATATTTCAAAAAAATTGTTCTGATGAGAAGTTGAATCATTTTTTTAGGCTGCACCTAGCAGTAGGACATAGTCTCTGCTGGGAGTCAAAGCACCATTCATTGTCACTCATTTTCATTTTACACTGCTTTTTATAATTTGAATATACCATATTGTGTGTATGATTTTATTTTAGTGTGTTTGTTTTGTTTTGTTTTGTTTTTTACTTTAGCCAATACCTTTCTGTTAATGTCATTGCATTTTGTTTTCAGTTGACATTTGGTCAGTTGGGTGCATCATGGGAGAAATGATCAAAGGTGGTGTTTTGTTCCCAGGTACAGATCGTATCCTTACTTTTTGCCTAGACTGTAGTTTTTGAAAGGTCAAAATGAACTTCAGCTTGGTCAGTTTAACATAATCTTGTCGCTTATGCAGTTAATCAGGTAATGCTAAATTACTGTTTCAGAATACCACCAGCTGATATAGACTATATATAGACCTTTCTTATATTTGTAGTTTTATATCATTAAAAAATGCTAAAGTGCAATTAATTATCTATTTATAGTTTATCATGGGCTTTGGATTTTTTTATTTAACCAAAACCAATAGGCATGGCTTTCATTCATAATTTCTAATATTCCTATCACTTGAATAGATTTTATTCATATCACTTGAATGAATAGATGTAGAAGTGTTTAGGAGATAATTTCATGTCATGAATTTTAAAACTGTCCATTGCCTCTGGTCATACATTGTTGTTTTTTTCTTTTGTTTTATGTTTTGTGTCTGTGTGCTATTTTTGCTGTTGTCCTTTATTGAATTTAACTCATTGATCCTTTCATCTCAAGTATTTTGAGCAGTGCTGCTTTTTTGTGATGTTAATTAGATTAGAATTCATTAAGAGCACATTTTGTCCATCTGTCTGCTTTTTACCTGTTATATTAACAGTAACCAGCTGTGTATTTCTCTGTCAAATTGAATTGCTGAAAACTGTTTAGAGGAGGGTATAGTCAAATCAGTTCTATTAACCACGGACCTATTAGATATCTGTGAGCCTCAGCTGGAAGTGTCCTTCTCTTCCCCCCCCAACCCCCAGTTATTCACAGGGTGGTAAGGGACATTTCCAACTGATAGAGTATAGCATAATGTCCAGAGTTGCTTTTGTCATTTGGAGAACCTCAGCAGAATAATATGCAGAACCCCCTTCTGTAGTACTGATGAACAAGAAAGGGGGAGGGAATAGGTGCATTTAACATCCTCTATATCTGGCTGAGTTCTCTCCGTCAGGAGACCAGATAGTAAAATTGCCACCAGCGGATCATCTAAATGTTAGTTGGTAGAATAGCCCCCTGATGATACTGTTAGGAAGAAAGAACAGTTGTCTCCCCTACATTTGTATGTGTCCTACAATGTGGTTTTGTTGTTTTTTTTTTTTTTTCAGAGACTCTTAGCAAAATTTCTCTATATGTTCCTGAATAGAAACTAGTTTTACATTTTGTAAAGGGTAGAGGGGTTGGCCTTATTAGGGGCCTTCTGTGTTAGAACTCTTAAAAACAGTTTTTAAGTTCCACAGGTGATAGAAATATTAAATCTCACTTCAGAAAGGATTTCAGTATTTTATAATCAATGAAATTATATATGTGTGTGTGTATATGTAATATATCATCTTTTATATATATATGTATATGCATACATACATACATATGTCATTCCGCAAAGTACTAGATCAATGGGAGTATTATTGTTATAAGATGTTATTATATATAAAAATACAGAAAAAACGTTTCCTTTTACAGTAACTGATTCCATAGCATTTCTGATCCAACAGATGCAGTTGCTGAATTTAAAAGAAGAGATTTATTACTCAGTAGCATTTATGGTCAGTCTTCTAAGATAACCAGAAGAAAGGAAATTTAGCATTCTCCTATGATTTTGAACCTTTTGCACTTCGACCCCATACCTGCTAGACTTTAGTAAATTGTTATTATCACTCTTCTTTGATTTAGCCATAGTAAGAAAATGTTCTATCTGTACTTTTACATTAAAATCAATGTAAAAACCTCTACTGGTATTAAGTTCATTTATTGATTTTTCTTCCCTTGTTATCGCTATCCTAAACAGTGTAGCAGTAAAGGTTTCTTTATATTCACATTCTTGTGAATTTTAGGGAGTGTCATTTTTATCATTTTCATGTTATAGCCAATGTATATCTATCGAGTATTTTTCTTAGCTGCTTGATCTTAGATATTGATCAATGGAATAAAGTAATTGAGCAACTTGGAACACCATGCCCAGAGTTCATGAAGAAATTACAACCAACAGTAAGGACTTATGTGGAGAACAGACCTAAATATGCTGGATATAGCTTTGAGAAGCTCTTCCCAGATGTGCTTTTCCCAGCTGACTCAGAGCACAACAAACTTAAAGGTATCATTTTTTAAAGTATTCAAAAATTCAGAATGACCTCCAGAATTACTCTCAATTAAATCTTAATATATTCATGCATATTTTTTGTAATAAATTCTAAAAGTTCTTGGTCTTAGTATATGTTTTCTAGACATGGAAATAACATAAGAAAATGCATTTAGCACTAATGCAAACTATTCCTTTTACAGCTAGTCAGGCAAGAGATTTGTTGTCAAAAATGCTGGTTATCGATGCATCTAAAAGAATCTCTGTGGATGAAGCTCTCCAGCACCCGTACATCAATGTCTGGTATGATCCTTCAGAAGCAGAGGCGGTGAGTTCATTCCTTTATGTTTATGATATAAATAGAGAGAGACACATAACACACTCTCCTCCTATGAGTTAAGGGTCATTTTCTCTTTGTCTTTTGGGGAACAAAAGGTAGTTGAATAGAATATTCATCAGGGATTGATGGATATAGCTTAGGTGTAAGTATTTTGTGTCTATAGTATGCAGTGTAAGCTATTCCAGAAAGTGGTGAGGGGTGCAGGGGTTACTGTTGCTAAAGCTTTTTTGGTTTCTTGTTTAGTAATATGAGTAAGCTATAGAAGAGAGGTGTAAGGATACTATCACTTATTGAACTGAAGTTATTTTTAAGCCTCCTTTACTGTTCCACCCCCACCCCAAAAAGGCAGTTTGCAGAGTACTTCCAGTTTTGTCAGACCCTAGCTCTGAATTTAGAGGGATCAGGGTAACTGAGTAGAACAACTGTAAGGCATACAGACTATGTCTTGATTTAAGGTTTTTGTTTTTTAAATGGTCCTGATAAAATACAGTAAATTGCAGTTGGTTTAAGTAAAGCTAAACATCCTAGTAGAAGGGAAGGTAATCTGTTGACTTCCTTCAGAGAGATAGGGAATCCTCAGGCTGTGTACCATAAGAAAGGTACCAATAATTGATTACAAAACTTTTCATTTTTACCTACAGTCGTTTCAGTATTGGCTGGTTATGATTTTAAGAACTTGATGACTTGTGTTAATGGAAATTATCTTTGTGAGCTCTTCACCTGTTTCCCAGTTTTTAATGACCTGAGTCACTTATTGGTGCTTCATCTTTTACAGCCTCCACCAAAGATACCTGACAAGCAGTTAGATGAACGGGAGCACACAATAGAAGAATGGAAAGGTATGAGTAAAAAGGAATCCAAAAAAATTGGAGAGAGTGGAACGCCTAAATTTAAAGACCATTTTGCTTTCAAAATCTGTTCATTTGGGCAAGATTTATCTACATAGACTACTTAAATACTCATGCTATTTCTTTCATACCTGGTATTTATGACTTATTTGTTTTAGCAGTTATGGGAACAGTAGCTCATCTGTTTATGATAACAGCCTCCAAATTTTCTGGTTTAAATAAATAGTGTGTGATTTTTAGTTTGACTTATCAATGGCCAAATCCTCTCTTGGCTTAAACACTAGATTTTAGTTGTATAACTTCAGGCAAGTCACTGGAACTACATAGACATGAGTGATTTAAATTCTGATATTTTAGTGTATTTCTTTGCATTATGGTCATCCATTTTTCTCCTAGTTCTGGGTTAGTTTGGATCACTTCCTAGAAGTGTTTCCTTTATTCTTTGAATTCTTTATATTTATTGCTTCTTACAATCAATGATATTCCAGTATGTTACATACTGCTAATTGTTCCTCTGGTCAGCAATTGATGGATACTTAAACTTTACTTCCAGTTTTTTGTTGTTGTTGTTATGAATTTTTTACAATATATGGAACCTTTTTGTTCCTTATATATATGAATATATGCTCAGGAATAAGATTTATGGGTCAGAGGTATTAAAGGTTGAGCAGCCTTTCTCGTGTAATTCCAAACCGATTTCCACAACAGACCACTTGACAGCTATATCAGTTTCCTGACCTTGCACACCCCCTCCAACTTTGGTTATTTCCAGCTTTTATCATCTTTGCATCTTTGCTGAGTATGAGATGAAATTTCAGAGTTGTTTTATTTTGTATTTATTTTATGTGATTTGTAATATTTCATATGATTATAATTTTCATATCTTTTGACAGTTTTATCCTTTGCCTATTTATCTATTGGAGCACTCTTCATCTTATAAACTTCTCTCATTCCCCTGTGTGTCTTGGATATTGGACTTTTATTCAGTGTGTTTGATAGGTTTTTTCTCCCCCTCAACAATTGTGTTTTCATTTTAGCTGTATATATTTGTTTTTTACAAAAGCTTTTCAATGTAATATAATTGAAGATTTCTCTTGTGTCATTTTTGACATCCCTTGTTCCTTGACAAATGTTTTTTAAACTGTGTTTTATAATAACTTTGATATCCAAATTGTGACACCACAAGCCACCCAAACTATATATTGACTTCACCATCATTTTGAGTCTTGAAAGTTAAATGACTCATAAAGGTAAGGAAGAGGACCTCATGCTTATGGGGACTTAACTCTTAGCCCCATCAAACATGATAGCTACCGTGCCTTCAATTCCATTCCCTGTTTTCTTGTCCTTTGTCTTTTCTATAATAGCTTTAAACTTCTTGCCCCAGCACTACCCTAAACCAGTTTTCAACAACCTAATTTAAAGAGACCCAGTTGAGCCTAGACCTCTAGTTCCTTTACTGTAAATCATAGAAAATTCTAAAAATCTTCATCATTGACACTTATTTGAACAACTGTTCAAAATGTCATTTACTGTACTTGACTGTTATTATCTATAATAAAAATTCCCACTAATGAACCTATGGTATGAAATTGATTTTTGTAGTTTCCTAATTTCTTTTTCTTTTTCAGAGCTGATATATAAGGAAGTTATGGATTTGGAGGAGAGAACTAAGAACGGAGTTATACGGGGTCAGCCGGCTCCTTTAGGTTGGTTACAATATAAGCTTAGTTCAAAATAGCTTATTAATTCTACTTTTCAGTGAGTTTAAAACTGTAATTCCTTCATTATAGTTATTTCATTTATACTTAACAGTATACGTATGGGATGTTTAGTGTCCTATAGTAGAGGTGATCAGAGTACCAATATGTAATGCATCCATTCATATCAATGCTCAGGGCTGTTTAACTAGTTTTTTAAAAATATTGCTTCACAGCACATGTCTAATAAGTGATGCTTCATTAAGTGACAGAACCATGAAATCACAACATTTTCAGTTGACATTGCTTTACCTTAAAGCTGTTTTGTGAAATGTAGTAGTCCTGTATTTCTGTGATTTTGGTGCAGTCTTTTTTTTTAAATAAACTGAAACTTTAAAAATGCATTGAACAGAATTTTCCACGAACAAAACATTCCATCTCTGGCTCCCTTCTCTATCTAGCATGCTTTTTCCTTTTCAGCTCTGCTGACTTCTCCGGCTTACATTGAAACCCCAACTAAAATCTCATCTTTTATAGGAAAGTATATCACACTGTGCCACCTGCTTCTCTTTCTCCTTTTGATGGCAATAACTCATATTTATATGATGCATCTGTCATATCAGCCCTGTGAGGGCAGATGACATACGTGTTGTTAGGTTCCCCCAAGACAAGGCACCATGCATGTATTAAGGGCTTCTTATGTGCCAGGAAAGGCCATGGAGTAACTTAGAACAAACTTAGATTTATCTCAGTATTTTATTTGAACTATGTAGCTCTATCTGAAAGGTATAGAGAATAGATTTATGGGAAAATTTATTTATTTTTGCATGCATTTGTAACAACTTGTCCTTCCCTCACTGAACAAAATAAAAAAAATAAAACCTTCCATAAGTATGTATAGTTCAATAAAATAAATTTCCACATTTTCCTTGACTAAAAATAGATGTCTATATTTAAGTTCATTATTTCTCTGGCAAGGAAGTGAGTGGCATGTTTCATCTTGTATCATGATTTGTTATTGCATTGATCATAGTTCTAAAGTCTTTCAATTTTTTTATTGCTATATAAACTGTTCTCATTCTGCTCATTTGGCTCTCTATCAGATTATAGAGGTCTTCTTGCTCCATTTCCAGAATTGTCCATTTCATCATTTTTTATCACATTTATATCCTGTAATTTGTTTAGCCTGTCCCCAGTGGAAGGATAGCTCCTTAGTTTCCAATTTTGGGTTACTACAAAAAGAGATGTTAGAAATATTTTGTATATATAGATCATATTTCTCTTTCATTCATCTCCCTGGGAAATGGGCCTATTAGTGGTATAGCATGCACTGTGTCCTCTAATCCCTTCACCCTTCATTCTCTCCCTAGCCATCTTCCCTGCTCTAGCCACTCTCCCTTTTACCCATCTTCACTCCTTGGTGAGCCAGTTCAGCTCTACACTGGCCTTTGTTCAGTCCCTAGTCCCCTGGTTTCTCCAGTTGGGCCTAGCCCAGTCTCAATCTTAGAGCACTGCCATATTTCACCATCGTTCACTCCTTCGCATGTGTTGCTGAACAAAAGGGGAGAAAAATCACACAGCTATTTTGACTGAGTCTGCTTCGAATTTATGGTATGTAACATCAACTGGGCCCTCATGTTAGTAGGCAATCCTACTATACCTCCCTCACCAACTCTCTATCCCACTCTCCACAGCAGCTCTTCCAAACCCTTTTATCCATTCTCAAAACTCCCATGGTTCCTCTTAATTACCACCCTCTCCTCCCCATTCTCTCAGTTGAAAATTTTGACTCATATTTTATAGAAAAAACTAAGGCCATTTATCTTGACCTCCCTCTTATTCACCTCTTCCTTATCTCCTATTACTCAGATGACTTCTCCTTCAACCTTGTCTCACATGGCAGGGTGGGCTTACTTCTTACCAAGGCTTAACCCCTTTACCTGCTCAAGTCATCCTACTTCATCATGTCTACTCTTAGCAGATTGTTTCCTCTGTCACTTATTTTCATTCTCTTCCTCTCTTTTGCCTACAAACATGCTTATCTCTCCTCTATCCTGAAAAAACCCTTACTTGATCCTTCCATCCCTGCTGTCATCCTGTATCTCTTCTGCCCTTTGTAAATAAACTCTTCAAGAACTGTGTCTATAATATGTACCTCCATTTTCTGTCCTCTCACTCTTAACCCTATCTGTCTTACCACTCTTTCTCTGTCTCCTTTGCTGATCTTCATTAGATTGTACTCTGTCATGGATCCTCCTCTTCTCTCTCTGTACTACTTCACTTCAGAATCTCATCATCTTCTATGCTAATGATTATCAGATCTACCTATCCTGCCCCAATCTCTGCTGAACTGTAGTCTCACATCATTTTGAGACATCTCAAACTCCATATGTCCAAAACGGAATTCCTTGTCTTTTCCCTTAAACCTTTCCCCTGACCTCCGCATTCTCTGTTGCTGTAAAGGGCAACACCGTCCTTGACCTTCTTCAGCTCACAAGCAGGTGTCCATCCTGAACTGCTCACCATCTCTTACCCTTCACATCCAGTCTGTTTCCAAGACCTGTTGATTTTACCTTGGCAACATTTCTTCTCACCTCTGACACTGTAGGCCTTTATCATCTCATGCCTAGATGATTGCAGTAACCAGCTAATAGTTGGGTCTGCCTGTGTTACTTCTCTCTCTGCTCTGGTTTATTCTCCATTCAGCCACCAAAGTGATTTTTCTAAAGCACAGATCTGACCATGTCACACACATCCCAACCCACTTCCACTTAATAAACAGCAGTGGCTTCCTCTTGTCTTTGGGATAAAATACAAAATTCCCTGTTTGGCATTCAAAGCCCTTCATAACCTAGCCCGTCTAGCTTTCTGATCTCTTTATACCTTACTTTCCACCACATACTCTTTGATCCAGTGACACTGGCTCTTCCATGAGCAAGACAATCCATCTCTCAGCTCCAGGCGTTTTCTCTGACTGTCCTTTTTACCTGGAATGCTTTCCTTTTCAACTCTTTCTAATGACTTTGTTGGCTTCCTTTAAGTCCCAGTTAAAAGTGCATATTTTACAAGAAATCCTTCCCAAACCCTCCTAATCCTAGTGCCATCCCTCCTTTGGTTATTTTTTCCTTTGTCCTTGGTGTTGCTTGTTTGTAAGTATTTGTTTGTATGCACATTGCGTCCCACATTAGATTCTGATGAACTCCCGTAGGTTAGGGGCTGTCTTTTGTCTATTTATATCCCCAGCACTTAGCACAAAACCTGGCACATAGTAGGCACTTAATAAATGTTTATTGATTGATTGAGGGGCATAGTTTCAAATTGCTTTTCAGAATAACTACCAATTTATAGCTCTACCATCAGTGTGCCTGTTTTCCTGTAAACCACCCCTTCCCTTCAATATTTGTCTGTTGGGAATACTTTTGCTATAGATGACTGCACTCCCAGGCCAACTGTTAGAACTGGAACTCTGCCTTAGTACATGTAGGCTTCTAACTCCTTGTGAGAATCTGAACTGGAAAAATGACATTGTTTGAGAGGACAGGACTTACTGCTCCTTGTCTGTCTTTTTCAAAAAAAGTAGAAGTAGATGTGATGAGTAGACGTTGCTAAGAGAAAGATTTACTCTTAATGAAAAGAAAAACATCTGCACAATAAGAGCTCACCAGATATAGAATGGGCCATTTGGGGCAATGCAGCAACTTCCATATCACTCCTGTTCCAGTAGAGGGTCGTTGACCATTTGCTGGGGATGTTGTAGAGGATATCCTGCTTGGATGAGGGTTGGACTAGTTAAACTGGGATCCTCTTGATGGCCCTGAGGCCCATTTATTCCTTGTACAATCACCTTGGCACAGATCCTCATTATTCCAGGTCTGAGCTCTTGCAGTAATCTCCTGTAAGATCTTCATGTCAGCTTTCTCCAGAATCATCCTTCACACCTCTGCCCAGTTAATCTTAAGTATAAGTCCTTTCATAGTACTTTTCTTCTCACAGTTCTTTAATAATTACTAAGTTGTAACTAAGTAGAACTTCTGTTCCTTAGCCTGACACCCCAGAGCCCCTACAGTCTAGATGTAGGATGCTTCTAGCATTATGCTGTTATCTCTCCTTCCAGTCAAAGTGAACTACCTGCTTTTCTCCCTCTGGGCTTTTACTGACAGTCTGCCATGCCCTTAATGTCCTTCCCATATCTTCACCTGTTTAATTCAACCCAACAAAAATTCTGTAGGCACCTACTAAGGCATCATGCTTAACCTTAGAGGATGCAAAGACACATGAGGGTATGATCTGAAAGGCCTGTTCGTCGGTAATACTGCACAAGGGAAGAGCACCTTCCTACTGAGCATGAGGAGTCAATGGAGGCTCTTGAGTTCAGCCTTGAAGAGAGGGATGTTAGGAGTGGGGAGCACAATTCCTTTCCTCAGGGAGAGTCAAGGAAAGTATGCTGATCAGGAATGGGATGGAGAGGAGGCCCTTGGGACTAAACCAGAGAATGTGTGAAGGGAGTGCTGCAAGCTAAGTCTGGAAATGAGATCCTTTGCTCCAGGCCTGGGGGTTTATACTTTATTCCGTTGACCCTTTCATGACTAGAGCAGTGCATTAGGAAGATTTAGGCATTGTGTTATGAACAGTGGATGAGGAGCATCCTGGCAACAGTAAGGAGCCCCTGAAAACTTTGGACCAACTAACTAATCTAGTCACACCTGTCTGTGATTTAGGAAGATTATTTTGACATCTGAGTGGAGAATGCATTGGAAAGGAAAGAGATGAGAAATAAAGAAACCTACTTAGGCTGCTATGATAAAACCCTTCAACCTATGTTGTTTTGACTCCAAAGTCAGTGACTTTTTTCGCACTGTACCATGTTGTCTCACTGACTTTGGAGTCAAAACAATGTAGGTTTAAATTGTCCTGCTTCCTACTCCCTGGAGTGGCCCTGAACAGCGTCAGGTAGTTTCTCTGCATTTCACCTTGTACCATCTATAAAACCAGCTTGCACTAGATAGATTTCTGGAGTTCCCTCAGGTCTAAAATAAGTGAAACGAAGCAGGAAATGTGATCGATGTTTTAGCATTGAAATCAGCATGTCTTATTAACTGATTGCATAGCAAGGTGAGGGAGAGGGAAAAGTTGAGAATACTCAAAAGCTGTGAACCTTGGTGATTAGAAGGATGAAATTACATGCAAGAAAAATAAGGAAGTGTGGAGGAAAGGTGGATTTAAGGAGATCAGAAAATGATAGATTAGAAGTAGAAGAAACATTTACAGGCCCTTTAGTCCAGTCAACTCATCTTATAGATGAGGAAACTGAAGCCCCAGTGATATTTAAATATTTGGATCATAATCATTCAGGTGGTAAATGTCCACTTTACCACACTGTAAAATTATTTTCTTTTTGGCCATGTTCAGTATGAGATGCCTGTGGGCTATCCAAGTAGAGATGTCCAGCAGGTAAGTTGAGGAAAAGGGACTGGAGACTTGGGAAAGAGGTAAAAGGCTAGATTAAAATTTATGTGTGTATTATGTGTTTAGAGATGATATTCAGATCCCTGAATGCTGATCAGATCACCAAGAGAAGTTAGAGAAAGAGAGAAGAGGCCACAAGACAAACAGGGCATTGGGAGATGCTTTCAGGTGCAGAGGGGGAGGGAGAGATGGGAGACCAACAAGTAGGAGAACCAAAAGAGAGAGTAGTCATGAAAGGTGAAGGGAGAAAGAGCACCCAGGATGGGAGGGAGTGGTCCCCAGGATCAGATCACAGAGAAGATGAATGAGGAAAGAACATTGAACTGTTGGTAAGTTTGGAGAGAGCAGTTCAGAATGAGTAAAATGTAAGAAAACAGAGCAGCAAGAATAGACTGGCTTCAGAGATCAGTCAAACTTGATAGTTCAAAGCATTTCATTTTAGATTAAATTCTATATTTTCAGCATGTTTACCACTCTAGCTATGTTTTTATTTGCCTAGTAACAAGTAGATTTGCATGCCCACATATTTGCTGGCCTAGGTTTACATGTTGGTAGAAATAAGGAGCCAGTAGGAGACAAGTTTGTCATCTAATTGCTGTAGTAGTAATGACATCTATTTTATGTAACTTAGATGATTACCATTTGCCTTCTTGCTGCCCAAAGCATAAAAGATCCACCCTAAGGGTAGTTTAATATACAAAGTTTTAGCAAAATTCCCCATGTGAAGAACACCTTTCTGACTTAGCATGGTAAATGCTGAAGTGGAAGGAAGGAGCATTTTTTAGGAATTGCATCATATTTAATCATTCTAAGCCAGGTTGTTTCCTTAAACTGCAATAATGATCCATATTTTCATTGGCCAAACAAACATGGGCTTTTTTTCTTCTTAAACCCTGAATTAAATGTTAGCAAACTTTAAGCATTTTTTAAAGTTAAATACTTTCGAGAAAGAAGACAAAGTAAAATAAAACAGAATTGAAAGAAAGAGGCCTACTAACAGAGACAATGGAAATTAGATGTTGTACAACCTTTTTATCATCTTTATGAATAATTACATGAAGAGTACCTGATTTACCAGGAGCAACTATGATGAAACCTTTGGTGCAGCCAGATCCGTCTATTGTACCATATTCTAGAATACCCTGATGTACTTGAAGATTTTATTCCTTTCGGTAAAGGCTTCAGTAATCTAAATTCCCTTTGCATTCAGCTTGGAGTGCCTCTTGCTTCCATTTTGAAGTATCCTTAATGGAAACTTTACAGAAAAACCGTCATACATTTCCAAGACAGGTTATATTCATTTAGTAGAAGCATGGTCCTGCATTGTACTGTGTGCCTGCTTTTATGCAATAAGTTTGTTCCTAAAAAATTGTATGTTAATAGAATACTATTTTTAATGTACTAGTGAAACCCCATATTGAGGACTCTTTCCACCATCTTCTGTGTTTTATAAATCCAGAATTGTATGTGTTGACTTTTGACCAATGTAAATACATCTGATTTGAGTAGACAACTAGGTGAGGCAGTGGATAGAGTGCCTGGTGTCAGGAAGAATATGGTGTTCCAAGTTACTGTCCATGTGACCCTGGGCAGGTTATTTAATTCTGTTTGCCTGAATTCCTAATCCGTAAAATGAGCTGAGCTGGAAAAGGAAATGGCAAACTACTCCAGCATCTTTACTGAGAAGACCCCAAAGAGCTCCTAGAGAGTTGGACACAACTGAAAAACAACCAAACAAAAAATGTGTCTGAAGCAGCGAACGTAATTTTCCATTCAGACTGAAAGGTTCCCATCACTCTCAAGTGCTTGTTTGTCTGTGGACATTCTTAAATGGGACTTGGCCACATAATTATTTTCTCACCATGAAAAAGTGTCTCACATTGTAAAGTGTTGAGTCTCCCTTAACTTCAGAGACTTGGGACAATGCAGTGCAAGCAACTCTGTAGGCAACTGTATCTGCAACTGATTTGCTGTTTTGTTTCTCATAGCACAGGTGCAGCAGTGATCAATGGCTCTCAGCATCCATCCTCATCGTCGTCCGTCAATGATGTGTCTTCAATGTCAACGGATCCAACATTGGCCTCGGATACAGACAGCAGTCTAGAAACATCAGCGGGACCTCTGGGCTGCTGCAGATGACTGTTTGGTCAGGGGTGGGAGGGTAGAGGGAGGGGGGCTGCAGAAGGGAAGGGGATTCATTTAGGTATTGATAGAACTACTTTGAAAACAATTCAGTGGTCTTATTTTTGAGTGTTTTGTTTTGTTCCCCAAAATGTAGGATTCATTTTTTAAAAAATATCAAGTGCTGTAATTTAAAACTGTAAGTTCTTTTCAAGACAGCCACAAAATGTATTGTGGGGTTTTTTGTTTTTTGCTGTAATTATCTGTATAATGTAAACCTAATAATTTTATCATGGTTTAAAATGTTTGCCTATTTGCTTTACCTTATGCTGCTGATTCATTTTTAACTGAATTTGTGAGCTTTGTTTTATCAAAGCAACTATTATGTGGTGACTTGCCTATACCATGAATTATTTAAGATTTTATAGTGGTTTTTTTATTAGAATTTATTCCAGATGTTTTGTTCATGACAATATCCTTTAGGGTTATGTGCTTGTCATTAGTTTATTCCCTGGGAAAGAGGTAAGATATATCTCTGTAGCCAGTTATATTCAGGTATAACGACTGTAAATGACTGAGTTCAACCTCCAATTCTTGCTATTTGCCCATCTTAATTTAATCAAAACAATTAGTAGGGAATTCTCCGTAGTTCCTTGTCAAAGTCACTTCATCTGAATGGCAGAATAATGCAAAGCATGTCTTTCTCAGATGCCATATATTCAGCCTGCCCCGGAAGACAAACCAAAAGATACGGCGTATTCTGCAAACTATGGCATGCTAAAAGCTTATGATCACATCAAGGCAAGAGGATACTTCATGAATAATACATTTCAACGCAAATAAACATATGGTTTACTTCTCCTAGCTATTAGCCTGTTTTTGTACACACAAAGACTAATCTCTCTTTCCAGGACACAGATCCCCAGAAATAGCTTGGAGGCCCTCTCCATAGATTTCATTGTCATGTAGTCTTGGCTCCTGGCCATTTCTGATCTCCTGTCATTCTCGGGGAGGGAAGAGGTGAAACTCATTTCCTGCCCAGTGTTTCTCTTCAATCAGATGTAGCATATTCATGTTAACTCCTAGCTGCCGGGATGTCCCAGAGCCTACTTAGGAATCTGTAGGCAGTGTATCACATGAGCAATACTGTTTATCCTAAACAGGACTGCAGAGCCATCTATAGGAGATCTTTTTCTAAGGCCTGCTCCTTCGAATGCACAGAGTAGGAATAAATGGTGACTTCTTCTTTAGCCTGGGTCTTTAGTTCTTGATACTTAATTTTCAATAAAACACCTAATACAGTTGCTGAGTAGTGTAAAATGGTGCTGCTCCTGACAAGTGTATGGTAATTGTTTACATTTTATATTTGCAAAATGATTTATCTAGACCTGAATTTTTTCTTAGGTAGAGCAATCATTGAAATCTCATTTCAAAAAATGCGTATTTTCAGGAATAAACTTTGGCTCTTGATCACTTTCAGAAAGAAAAGGGATTTGTGAAGTGAATTGATAGAAAGACAAACATTTAAGTTTTTGTTCTTGTTGGTTTAGGTTTTTATTTCTTTTTTTTTTTAAAAGCAGATTCCTAGACAGAAGCCCAGGAGGACTAACGACCAGAATTAGGGAAGTAGCTTAATTTTCAGTTTCTCGAAGTTCACTCGATGTTTGGTCATGTATTTATTTTGGGGAAAAACCCTTTTGAGAAAGATCTTTTAGATCATTGTTAATACTCAGTATTTAAATATAGCTTTAATTTAGCTTTTTAGTTTATTTTTAAAAGGTAGAATTATTGTTGATGCATTAAAAACAGTGATTCCTACCACTCTTGGAACTGCAATACCCAACTGTCTTATTTTATTTCTTGGCACTCTCTTAAAAGGTGCAACATGTCTGTTGTTTCTTTTTTTTGTTAAAGTTAGTTGAAATTAATAGAATTTTGAGAATTGTGGGGCACCTCTTGAATCACAAAAATGACTGAAAATCACAGTCTTAGAGATTTTCATGTGATTGTGTTCTTCAGACTTTGGCAAGTGAGCTTAACAATCTCTTCATTTTCTCCACTTAATGAGGTTAGGTCACTATTGCACTTTAAATGATGTACTTTCTAGATTTATCTGCCTGTAGAATTTCATAGTATTTTGTTTTATTGATGATGGGCCATCAGAGTTGAAGAGTAACAAAGTAAATTCTTACCTCCTACCAGCAAATTCTTGCTTTGTTTCGTTGTAGCTTTATTTTGTTTCCCATTCACCTAAATTTTGGCAAGGAAAACCAAATGTTCTTGCTGTCAATAACTTGTCAAAAGTGCCAGCCACCATTTGAAAAACCAGCATTTGTCAGCTGAGTTCAGAAAATTAGAACTCTTCCTAAAGCGATCTAAAATATTCATCAACCTGTGTGCTGATGGTAAGGATTAGGTTGGTGAAGCGTTGTGTATGCCCTGGATTCACAAGGCAGCACAACTTCTAAGCATTACTTAACTAGATTTGCATTTTATAATACTAAAGGTGTCTATGCACAAGTTCCTGTTTATTTTTTTTTTAGAAGAAATTGTTTTGGTCTTTAAGGCATCGTAACTAAATATACATAATACTTTTTTTTTAAATGGAAGTCACAAAAAAAAATTGCCATCGACTGCTATTTATGTAAAGCAAGCTTGCGTATTTTATAATTTTGATGTTTTTTCCAGGAGGAACTTAAAATATACCTGTCAGCTTACACGATGAAGTATTGATGTTAGTCAACATTTAGTCGTATTTGTAACCTGAGAGATGGTATCTTCCAGTGTTCTTCTCCCACGTGCTATACTCTAACACCCTAATTTGTATTAAGTACTAATTTTAAATTTATTGTATTGTTGTGCTCTGTTCATTTAGATCACATATCCATGCAAATCAGCTTTTGTTCATTTTAGAGATCTTGTTTTATGTTGCCATGTAATCTCATTCATTCTGGCTATTTTTGACATTTGCTATACCAAGTTAGGAAAGGCACAGTACATCCTCCCCAGGCTTTCTGGAAGAAACTGAAAGCTCTTTAAGGACAAATACTACTATATCAAACGTCTCGAAATACCATGAAATTTGATTGTAATGGTAGAAGCCTTACTTAAATCTATTTATTTTCTTTTCTATCTGATTCTCCTAATCCTGCAATATTGTCTAAAAAGGTGAAGCTAGAAAAGACATGTCTTTTGTAGTGGAAATCATCACACAAGTGAAGCCATTTCCTGGGTTACCAAATAGCTTGGTTCACCTTCTAGGCCAGTTTCTGCTACACATATGAAGACAACTACTTGGTGTTGCCTAGACACACACTTGTGCTCCATTTGGGACTGACTCCTGTATGATCCATTTCCAAGAATGCTCCTGTCTTTGTTCATGTGTACTGTTCTTTAGCGACACATTAGATAGTGGATGCATGAAGCCCCATGAACCCCTGTTCCCCTTCTGCAGTAGTGGAAGGATTCAAGTACCATTGTTCTTTTGTCACTGAGTAACTCTTTGGGTGCTGCCTATAGAAACTCTTTTCTATTTTAGTGTAGGCTGTGTTTTATGTTTGCTCTTTAGAAACTCTCTTTTCTACTGAAATTTTCAGAATAAGCCTGTTTGGGCTTTATTTTTGTCTTTGTTTTTTCACTTAATAACAGCAAGTTGAAGAATTGAAGGGCATTGAAGCAGAGATGTATAGTATGGGGTAAGATTAGAAACCTCATGAGGGAAAAAAGTTACTTACAACTGTTCTGGTTCACTTAATTGCTCTTAGTTAAGTGCTCTTAAGGAGAGGCTAGTAAGAGTAACCCTTTACTAATCACTTCTGGTATAGTTCTCTCTCCATTTACTGAAACTTGTGATAAGTAGACCTGTGGATTAGCTTTTGCACAATGTCTCCACTTTCACAATGGCTTACAAATTAAACTAGGTTTTTATTGAACTACCTCACGCTAATTTTCTATGCTTTCTTGAGTAAACTGTTGCCCTTACCATTAGACCTTTGCTGAATGTGAACTGTGTGTTTTTCTAATTCCTTTATGGCCAATGTTGAGATGATACCAGTAAGTATGTAAAATGTATAATTTACATAAGTAAGAAGCATTCACATGTAAATTCTTTCTTTGACTGTATTTCCTGGAATCTTGTGTTAGATGTGATTGGTGACTTGATTATTGTCTGTTTTTGTAAGTAAAGACCTAGTAGTATCAGTCCATTCTTTACATTTTACAAAAGGAATAAATCTTAGTAAATTTTACGAACAGATGAATTACTTTTGTAGGCCCAATATTTGGTATATTTTTGGGAAGCTTTTAATCTTTTAGCCTAACAGTAAAGTCGAGTAAATGAGCTGTGTACCTGGAATGTGACCTCTATTTTCTCAAAGCAGATTTTCCTGTTACCAGGGGGTGGGTCTAAAAAAATCTCACAACTTCAGAATTTTAGATCACATTTGCTTTTCTACTCACATAACCCCATTCCGCCATTG
The DNA here is from genome assembly GCF_028372415.1 of Notamacropus eugenii. Taxonomy (NCBI): domain Eukaryota; kingdom Metazoa; phylum Chordata; class Mammalia; order Diprotodontia; family Macropodidae; genus Notamacropus; species Notamacropus eugenii. The sequence continues at coordinate 219,609,393 of NC_092872.1, read as the reverse complement.
CCCTCTGTGTTCTAGTCCTACAGTCCCTCTCCCATAGACAAAAACAAATGTGGCACTTTGTGGGGAATGCTGAGATGATTATTGTGGTTTTAATCATCCATAACATAGATCATTGAACACGTACCACTGGAATGTAAACAATGTTACCTAGTATGTCAATTGGTTATATTATTTTAAATAAAAAAGAAAAAAGTTGTATGACAAGTATGAAATTAAGAGTTGTTTCATTGAAAAACAAGTTCTGGTTTAAAATTGTAGTAAAGGATAGGTTTGTTTTAGTAAGTGTAGACAGTAATATTAGGATATGGTGTCTATCAGATCACACCAGAGGACTTTTGGAGAATCATAGAGGACTCCTGGCACATTGGAGGCAGGTACTGGCAAGGATTCTTGGGTGGTGGATGTTTCCAGGATAAATTGAGTATATAGCGAAGCATTGGTGCTGTACAACATGTTGTACAGAAAGACGCCTTGTTTTGTGCCCTTAACCTACTGTCAGGTAGTGAAAGTTGTGTATATACAACCAAGGTTATAGCAGTAATGTGCCCATTATTTTATTGAAATTAGATATTTAATATATAAAATAATCCTCTGGAGAATATTTCTATTGTTTTCTGAAAAAGAAAGCTGACATAAAACTTGTTTTCTGTTTTTAGTATATGTGATTGTTCTAGACTTGCCTCTACAGATTATTCTCCCTTCCTAGAACTTGGTTTTCAAATAACCTTCATGCACTGCCTCTTAGGCCATTCCTGGTCACCATGTTAAAACAAGATAGACATTTTTTTAAAAGTAGCTTCCTCCTTTGAGAGCCAGCCAGTTCTCAAAGTCTTATACAAGGGGAGCTTGGTGTGGTGGGTAGAGAAGATGGCTTCTGCTGCATACAACTATAGGACTAGGCAAATCAAGTAATGAATGCCCAGCCTGCCCCCAGGCAACTTAGAGACTGTGGTGTAGGTGAGCTATGGTGGTGGAGGGATTTTCTACACATCCATCACTGAGGAATTCACAGAGAAGCAGACCACAACAGTTACAGTATTCCCTTGGAATTGTTGAAATCAGATTAAACTTTGTATTTGGAGGGATGTGACCTTCCACTGGTATCTCTGAAATGCTCATACTTGCCTACAACTATTCAAGTTAAAACCTTAAGCTCCTATGATGTTTTGGAGGACCTTGTTACTGCCCAGTAGCCCCAAGTGCTCATTTCAGAAGCTTGAAGTGTGGGTTACGTTGTATGGTGTTTTGTGGTTACCTTGGTCATAAATGTTGTGAAGGGAAGGGAGTAACTTGTCTTCTTAATTTCTGTATCACATTGGCATTTCTATCCTATTCCATATCATTTATGTTAGGATATGCGCTGACTGTGAACAGGATTGGCTGCATGTATGTTTAGCAACATATAGTAGGTATATTATCTTTTCAATGATCTTAAGGTATAAACCAGTGCTTCTTACGGACAGTCTGAAAATCACTGAGAAAAAGACATTTCTAACCTATCTATAGAATTTATTTTCTTGATTGAACCAGTATGCATATTTTTTTCATTCAAGCATTCTCTTTTAGGCTCCTTACATAAATTAAGTAGGGGAGGGGGGAATTGTGTTAATGATTTTCATTTGATTATAAAAATGTTTTCAAGGCATCTCTGAATTAGGCTGGTAGTTTAAAAAGAGCAATTTCCCTCCATCATCCTTTAGTTGTATACCTTGTTAGTAATTTTGCAAATAAATAAGCTGCTGTAGTCACATTAACTCAGAATTTTAGAGGAGAAAAAAATGAACATGTAGCCATTTATTTTTAAGATGCTAGCCCTAAGTCATTTTTTATGAGTCATTAAGTCTAAGAAAGTCTGTCACTCAAAGTCATCTAGCCTCAGTGGATTTAGAAGGCACAGTTCAAAAACACGTTCAAAATCACAGTTGGAAATTGTATGAATTTTTGTGGGGAATGAGCCTTTTCCACATTTTTGTAAACGGATAGACTTATTCATCTTTGTATCCCCCTCAGTGCCAAGCACACAATAGGTATGCACTACATGGCTGTTGAATGAATGATTCTTGGTCTACAGTAGACTACTCAAGCAGTTTCCTAATCGATAATATAAAACCTATTGGGAAGTTAAATTAAAAGCTATCGAGGAAGGAGCCAGGAGCAGGCTTTCAAACATAGCTCCCCTCTCTAGAGAGTCAGTGTCAGGAAAGGGAAAGATGATAGGACTTAAACCATTGACTAACCGTTTTATGTACCTGCTCTATGCTAGTTACTAAATACTAAGGACAAGTAGACCAAAATCAGAGTGCCTATCCTCAAGGAGGTTATGCTGTAAAGTTGTTGGGGGTAACTAGGAAATGGAGGTTGCAGGATAGTCTTTCTGTTAGATGACACTTGAGTTTATCTCTGAAGGAAGCAAGGAATTAAAAGGTGAGAAGGGAATTAATTCCAGCCACGCAGGCATCCTGTTCAAATGAAATGTGCTGTGTAGAGAACAGCAATTGCTCCAGTTACACTGAAATACAGTGTGTACGAAGTCTGTAAAGATAGGAGGGAGCCAGATTGTGAGGGGTTTTAAAAAACAAACTGGACCATGGGGTTTATTGAGTAGGTTGTGCCATGATCTGGTGTGTGCTTTAGGGCTACCAAGAGGGGAAAGTGACTGGAAACAGGTAACCCAATTAGGAAGCTACTGAGTCAGGCAGGAGCCAATGAAGACCTCAAGTAGTGGCGGAGTGATTGGGGGAAAGATGCAAGAGATTATTGAGATGAAGTTGATAAGACTTGAGAACTTTAGGGAAAGAGTGGAGGATGACCTTCAGTCAAGTTATCTGTGTAATTAGATAAATGGTTGTGTCCTTGGCAGAATAGAGAGGGTAGGCGGAGGAGTTCATTTGGGAGAAAAGAGTTCTGTTTTGAACATTTTTGGTCTGGTACTTAACCGATGACCTACTTCATGTGTCAGCATCAAAATGTTTTTAAAACTTGGAAACCCTATATATAAATGTTAGCCTTTATTAACCAGAGCATAATGATAAAGAAGAGCAGTTAAGAAACTTAAGCATTCTCAAAATAAACACTGGCTTTATGGAAATTTATCAATGCTCTCATAAACTTCCATAAAACTGGATTTCTTAGGAGTCTCACTTCAACCAAGTACAAACTAAGGGGGTTACAAAGCAACTAGGAACATTAATTTTATAACTGTAACAAAAGGATATATTCTGAAATTCAAATATGTACATCTAGAATTTTGTCTTTTCTGCTACTTGACTTTTTCATTTGAAAATGTAGTCACTGAGTTTCTTTTAATTTTCTTCATATTTTTAACTTTCACTAACGTCCTACACTGATGCCTCATCATGACATGAAAGTGAACTCGGAATTCTTAAAGGCTATATGCTGACAGAGCTCAGGGTCTTTCAATCTGTAGCCAGCTGGAAAAATGTCACGTATACATCAAGGTCCAGCTTGCCAGAAGATTGGCCACTGGGTGAGGAATTCTTTCAGCCACGTCTTGTGAAGGACATCTACTCAAGTTAAAAGAAGTTGCAGTATGCATTAGCGAAGGAAATATTCATATCAAGATATAGATACTTGAAAGCTTGTGTAATATTTACAGCACTTCATGGAGGAGCTCTAATGCACAGAGTATAAATGAAAGAGGATTCCCTTATAAATGATGTTTCCCAGATACTCCTGTTGCAGATAACATTTTGCTGATTAGATCAAGCCTCAGAACTCTGCACAGCCTCCTTAAAGAGATTCATAAACACCCCTAAAAGAGTTTAGCCTGAGAACCCACAGTGGAAAAAATTATTTTAATGGTTATGGGTCAGTACTACAATATGTAGTTAAATGGATAGCCCATTCAGCCCTGCAATCCTAGACATAGACCACAGATAAGACCTTGAGCTGATACCAGAATTGAGGAGAAAGAATAGGATGGGGACTCTGGGGAAATTGTCTAGTGCTTTCAATGATTCTCAAGCTAACTTCTGAAAGAAACATCCATCTTTTTGACACTAATATTCTCCTACTACTCCAGAAGATGATAGCACCAAACCATGAGAATTTTCCTCGGAGTTGAGTAGGTGGTACGCTTCTTTTTTAAGGTGAACAAATTTTTAAAGTCACATATGTCTGTTAGAAAAACTGAAGTATGTCTAAGATCCCAGAAGACAACCACGTTCTGCCAATCTATATGGCCTCCAAGATCCTTTAAATCTTTATGACTGTCCTTTGAACCTCAGCAATAGAATACCAAACTTCATGGATTATATTCTAATACAGTATAATTCCAGCTGCCTTGTGATATATATATACATATATATATAGTTACAGAAAGCTTAATGTTTCCACTCACTCCAATATACAAAATGGCACAAATAGATATTGATAAGAAGAATCCTAAATCATTTCCCTCCCCCCATCCCCGACAAAAAAGGTTTGGTTATATTTGCAATCTCTGTTTAAGAATGCAAGGGAATGTGTACAATTTTAGATTTCCATTTTAAAATGGCTAGCATTAGGATATTTTTTATAAGGTGTATGGGACATTTTGGCATACCTTATCCCCCCCCCCTCCAAACTGCCAAATAGTAACACAGCACAGTTCTGCAGTCGTTTATGAACCAGAAATTAACATGTACCTTTGATCACTGTTAGGTTGACAAAATTGTATACCTAAATTTGAAGTCAGAGTGAGCCCTGAAACCAGCCAGTGATTTAGGGGTGGGAATAATGACTTGTCTCAGAGTCAGAACTAAGGTCCATTTCTGACACTTCTATAACATTATCCAGTCATGGGAACTAGAAGTGTTTAACCTGGAGAAGAGGAGATGAGACCATAAAGAGGGAAGTAGGTGACCTAGGTACTTGAAAGACTGTCATATCAAAGAGGGATTTGATGTGTTCTGTTTGGCCTCCGTGGGCAGAGTTAGAAGTGGGTACAAGTTGCAAAGGGGCAACTTTTTAGACTTGATATCAAGAAAAAACACAAAGCAATTAGGCTGTCCAAAAGTGAGATTGGCTGCTTGAGGGGCTGCGTTGCTTTCTCTCTCAGTGCCTCTCTCTGAGGCAAATGCTAGACGACCTACTCATCCCGCAAATATGTGTTATGGTGGGAATTCTTTTTGTGAAAAAAAAAGATGTGTATACATACATTTGCAGAAAGATCTAAGTCTAGATATGTGTGTGTGTGATGGACTGAGTGGTTACCAAGGTTCCTTCCAATTGAAATTCTATGATTCAGTGATGTCATTTATTCTCTCCGGGCCTCAGTTTCTTCATCTGTAAAATAGGATTCATATTAATATAGATGCCAGGATTATTGTGAGGAAGGTACTTTGTAAGCCTTAAAGTGTTATGTAAATGTGAACTCTTAATAAGCAAATGAATTCCAATTCATGCATTTTCTTATTATCCTTAATACAGTAGTCCTTGGTTGAATTATTCTCACTTTTCTTATATAATTTAAAACTTTTTATTCTTACCAGAGCCAGCAATGACAGTTGTAATTTTTAAAAGCACTTTTAAAGGACACAAGATTTTCTTCCCCACACTAAATGACTCTTTAGTCTCTGTTTTGATTGCCAATCTTTCTAGATCTAGCAGAGGAACCAGAAAGGGTTATACCAGTTTTGAGGATGATGAAATGGCTAAAAGAGTGACCACAATGTTTATGAAGGAAAGTGGAAAAAGAAGAATTCTAGTTTTTTAAAAATGTTTATGCGCCATTGTGACTACTACTTCTGCCTCCATATAATGAATGCATTCATATAACCTGTATCTGATGTACTTTCCACCACTCCCTTGCTATCTTTGTAAATATTCCACTTGTCATAGAAACAAAGAACAATTCTCTTGTCTCCATCCCTTACTATCCATGTGACCTTGGGCATAGCAACTTCTCTGGGCACCATTTCTCCTTACCTCTGTAGCATTGAGGTTGGTCTCATATGACCTTTAAGGCCTCTTCTAACTCTAAATCTAAAATTTAGAATTCCATTTGCTTTTGTGAGAAATAGCTGCCAGACTCAGCATAGAGACTTATGAGTTGCCTATGGTACTCAGAGGTTAAGGGATATTCACTAACCTCTAACTGAAACTTAGCATTTCCTTCAATTATGAATGTAGGCAAAAAACATTCTGAGAAGGGGTGCATAGGCTTCACCACTCTGCAAAGAAGTCTATCACACACACACAATGTTAAGGATCTCTGTTCTATAGAACCCTAGATGTAGAGCCCCAAGGGAGCTTAGAGATCATCTCATGCAAAGCTCTTATTTTGCATGTAGCTTAACAGACTCAGAGACGTCAAATGAGTTGCTCAAATGGATCTGCTTTTGTAGCTGGAGATGGTCCCTTGGGTGATAGTGATTGGAACCCATCCATACATGCTTATCCTCTGCACTGTTGAGAATGTTTTCTCCCAAGCTTGCCCCAGCAGGCCCATGCAGTATGCTAGGGGCTTTCCTTGCTTTCTCCTGACAGCATCAGGATTCCAGGATAACAGATAGTCCAGTCATCAGTTATCGCTCTTTCTCATCCAACAACCATCTAACTGTATGTTTCCCCTCTCATGACATCCCTTACCCCAATTTTTCAAAGTTCTGTAATTGTTCTATATTGCATCCTGCATGTAACCTGCTTTCCTGCCTTAGACCTCTCTTACCCTCTCTGATACTCATTTTTAATTCTTAGAAGACCATGGTGTTCCATGATACACAGCCATACAACATTGGTATAATATTGGTATAAAAACAAATCAAGCATTCAGCATTTACTGTGTGTTAGGTGTTGTGTTCAGCACTGGGGATACAAAGATAAACAAATGAGACTGTTTCTGGGAGAGGTTGAGAGTCTTTATAGGAAATTTGTAAATTAACAAAAGCAACACAATCCACCAAGTATCTTTATAAGCTGAGATGATTTACTGATCCACAAACCATTAGTTGTATATCTAAACATGACATACTTTGAACAGAAGATTTTCTTCATCCACTTGATTTTTCTAGTGCAGAAGTTTGTTTAAAACTGAGGGTTTGGAGACCTTCCTAGGAATTTCTGCAATATCTAGGGGTTTGACATAACTATCATGGTGTCATTTGCAAACGGTTATTTGGAGGACCTCATTATCTATAGGAAATCCTCTTTCACCTTGGACTCTTCACTAACTCATCTTCTCCATGACAATACCGAACATCTTTGAAAAGCATACATCTTTCTGTTCTGTGCCTCATTTGAGATAATTTGTCAAACATCGTTATCTTTGAAGGAATCTTCAGTAACTGAGAGACAACTTGAGAAGAGATTCCTTTAAGGAGTTGTTTTTTTCCGTACTGAATCAAATGTTTTTTTAAAAGTCATCAATAGGCATATCAGGATCTTACAGACTTCAATCAATTGATGATAGCAAAGATAGAATCTTCTGTGAAATATCACTTTAAGAGGCTGCCTGTCCCCTACTAATTACCCTCAAAGAAAATTCCTCTAAGTAAAATAGATGATTTTCGTTAAAAACAAGTATAGAGATGGGAAAATAGTCATATAGGTCAATAATTGTTGGTGATCTTTTTGTCACTTTTTTATATTAATGACCAAGCTCTGTGATTTTCCCAAGCCTTTGGTATCTTTCCAGTACATTGTAAATCAATCTCTCAAATGCCTTCACCTTCTTTGGAGATGCCTGCCATCTTCAAAATGGTTCTCTTTATACTTCACATAATCCAGTTGCTTTTCCTGTCTTTGTTCTCTTTGGTACCACGTCTAACTTCTCTGTAAGTATTTTTCTGGATCATAATGTTGGGTCCAACTATGATGACTCTGCTGTACTTGATAATGAAGCATTTGTTGTTTAAAAAAAATCTTTTCAGATCTTTTCCATTTGTTGACCTTCCATTTTTATCTTTATCATTGAGATTTTATTTAACTAGGTCCCTCACTAAGACTTTTTCTTTTTTAACTAACTGGTTTTACCCTCCACTGCTTTTCTCTGTTTTATGGGTCGTAACTGCTGATAACTTACCATAAATCTTTACTATAAATATTTACAAATGAGTTTATATTAAAAACCAGTGTTGCTGGTTGCCATATCTGTACTTAGCATATCTCCATTTGCTTACTGAAGCACTTTTTAGGCTCCTTTGTTCTCCTTGTAATTTGCATAAGTTGAAATTATTAGTATGTGTCCATCCTTTCTTCCAGGTATAGTTTTATAATCAATAACTTATTTAAATAGGTTGTGTTTGAAAACATTAAGTTTCCATTGTATACCACTTTTTTTCTCATTTTTATTCTTCTAGCTTTCCCCTTGCTTTAACAAATTGATGGGATGACTATACACAGACAGCTGATTAAAGAGTAAATTCCACATTAGTAATGAGTCATTTCCTTTCTGTTGAAAGCAATTTAATTTTTGTGATTTTTACATTTACCTTCTCCAGTACCTACTGATTCTTTTCTTGAAGCTAGTATTTATGATACATAGGTATGACAATTTTGTGTAATCTGTAAACCTAATATGCCTGCATTGAATTCTAATCTGTAATTTGCAATATATTCCTTGAGATCCTTACCTATTCCCACCTTTGCATTGCATTTACCAACTATCAAAGTATATGTTGATTTAATTTGGAGCATCTTAGCAAGTTTTCAATAGACTACCTCTAATTTTTCATCCTTTGCAGGAGATGTAAACAAGGTAAAATTGTTTTAATGGTATTTTTTTTTTACAATGACTTATCCTGTGCACTTACAATATCACCAGATGTCTTTTTGCCTCTGGCTACATAATAAAACCAACTTGGCCAGTTCCTTTATTTTGTCTCTCCAAGGAAAATCTGTAAGTCATTCTATTTAGATGCAATTTCACCTGATTTCACTGATAGAATTCCAAAACTGATATGATTCAGTCCCTCCAGTAATATGTCCACCCTTTAGTCACTGGACAAAAACATTACACTAAGTCAAAGTTCAGACTTTGTGTAAATAGAGTGTGATTCTTAACCTTGATCCCCATTTTGGCCACTTGGCCACATAGGCTGCTGAAGTGGAAGGCACAGAACTGAGGTCAATTTTTGAATTCTTTGTTTTGTGGGTCACCAAGTGGTAGGCCTCCTGGTGATGAGCCTCTCTGTTCTCAGAGATGCTAAGACTCAGAAAACATACTCGATCTGTAGCCAAGATGGTGCTTGAAGCCTTCCAGCATTGTCTCCCATGCAGATTCTCACTTATCAAGAGTTTGTGCTCTACTGAAATTGAGAGTGCCACAGTGAAAGTAAGAATTTATGGAGGATTAAGAGACTTGCCATGGAATCAATGTAAAGTTTTACGTTGATTCAAAATGCACTAGTACAAAATGGAGGATGTGTGGCTATGTATTAGATCTTGTGAAAAGCTGAGGGGATTTCATTGGACTATAAAGTCCTATTTGAGTCAACCCTGTAACATGACCCAAAAAGATACTGCTGGTCTAGGCTACCTTACAAACAAGGGTATCCCAAACAAGGATGGTCATAATTCCCTTTTTGTTATGCTGGTCAGACTATATTTAGAATACGGAATTCAGTTTTGTAATTATTTTAGAAATGAGGTAGATAAGCTGGAGTGCATCTCCAGGAGAGGGTGGTTAGAATGATGAAATGACTAAACCACACCACATAAGGATAAATTAAAGGAACTGGGTAAGTAATAGCCTGGAGAAAGAAAGATGAGGGATAAATGATTTGTCTACAGAAATATCTGTAGGTCTGTTGTCCATTAGAAAACATTGAACAAGAAGTCAGGAAACCAGAGTTCTACTCTTTATGCCTGTAGGCATTTCTCAGAGTCTTCACTTTCTTCACCGTAAACTGGGGATAATAATACCAGCCTTGCTTTTTTCAGAGTGGTTATGTAGATTAGATGAGAAAATGGATGGTAGTGATATTATGTGAGCTACCAAATACTAACCTAGGGTAAGTTGGTGTTAAGCAAAAAGCTGACCTAAAAATAATGATGGAAGGCAAAGAAAAAGGTCCATTAAGATTGGATTTTCCCATGGAAAAATGTAGGGACATTAAAAATGCAATAATTTGCCTCAGGAGACATGCATATAGAATGTAGAATTTAGAGCCAGGAGGGACCTTAGAGATCATATAATTCAGCTTTCTCATTTTCTAGGTGAAGAAACTGAGAGCCAAGAAAGTTAAATGCCTTACTCAAAGACACATACAGAAATTAAGCAGCAAAACTGAGTTTCAAAGACAACTAACTATGAGTCTTAACTCTTTCCACTACTCTATTAGAGTATTTGGGCATCTGGGTGATCAAAGCTCGTAACTTCTAATACCAATCTTCCAGTCTGATAAAGTCTATGGCACAAAGGAGAAGCCAGGGGAGTTGCCAAGTCAAAAGATTTAATTTCTAATGTTTAAAATAAGTTTATTCTCAGGCTAGATACAATCACTACAATGCTATCCCCAAAACAGGACCATCTGAAGGACCTCAACAGAGATGGGAGTTTACTTTTCCAATTCAGCTCTTCAAAGAACATTCATTGTCCATGGTGTTAGAAATGCTTACACTGGCCATACTCTTATGATTCGTTTGTTTGAGTCTCTGATTGTTAATATCAGTGTTATCTGTTTTTGCATCTGTACACAAGGGATTTTGTATGAACTTCAGCTGTATTAGAAATACCTTGATGGAGGAGGGCCTTAAAGATTGCTTTATTCTAGTGAAATCAACAGTCATTTATTAAGCACCTACCAGGTTACAGGCACTGCGTTAAGTGCTAAGAAGATACAAAGAAAGGGGGGAAAACACCAGAAACAAAAAGTCCCTGCTCTCATGGAGTTTAGTCTAAGAGGGGAGACAACATGAAAGCAACTATACACTAATAAGTATAAATAGAAATAATGGAGGAAAATTACTACCATTAAGGGGGTCAGGAAAGGCTTCTTGCATGCACAAGGTGAGATTTTTAACTGAGGAGGAAGAGCATTTCAGATGTGAAAGGCTGACAGTGAAAATGCATTGTCAGGAAATAGTGTTGTTTGAATTCCTACCCTCAGAAATTTATATTCTACTGAGGAAAGACAATATGCACACAGAAAAGTAAATAGATATTATTTTGAAGGAGAGTAGAGAACTAGAGAGATGAAAAAAGACCATGGAAGAGGTAGCATCTGTTCTAAGGTTAGAAGTACGATAATGATTCTAAAAGGTAGAGGTGAGAAAAGAGTGCATTTCAGACATGGAAAATGGCTTGTATAAATACACGGGGCTAGGAATTGACATGTCCAGGTAAGAGTTGCATTGGTAATCCAGTTTGGCTAAAACTGCATGAAGAAGGATAATTTATGGATAGGAAACATAGGTTAGAACCGGATTATGGAGAGCCTGAAGTACAAGTTTGGAGAATTTGTATTTATCCTATGGTAAATAGGGAGCCATTGAAGATTGGAGAACAAAGGAGTGACATGCCCCACCTTGTTCCTTAGGAAGATAATTGAAGCATCCAAGGGGAGGTTAAGTTGCAGAGAGGAAAAACTAGAATCAAGAAACCAGCCAAGACAGTATTACATTGAGAAGGACTGAACAGGCTATAAAAGTAAAAAGAAGGAATATAAGTGGGAGATGTGGAGGTAAAATTGACAACGCTTAACAATTGATTGGACGCAGGGAGTTAGGAGGGGCAGAACTATGAACAATTTGTGTGGTTATAAACCTGAGTTATTGAGAAGATGGTGGCCCCTTCACAGAACTAAAGAAGTTTGGGGCCTTTAGGACAGTGATGATGACTTTAGCTTTGTACAAGCTGAGTTTCAGATGTCAATGAAATATCCAAGTGACAATATCCGCCAATCAGTTGGCAATCAGATACTGGAGTTCAAGAAAGAGATTTTGTTGTTCAGTCATTTCAGTCATGTCTGACTCTTTGTGACCCCATTTGGGGTTTTCTTGACGAAGATATTGGAATGGTTTGCCACTTCCTTCTCTAGCTCATTTTTACATATGAGAAAACTGAGGCAAGCAGGATTAAATGACTTGCCTAGGGTCACAGAGCTAGTAAGTATCTGAGGCCACATTTGAACTCAGGTCTTCCTGATTCTGGTGTTCTAGCCACTGATCCACCTGCCTAATGAAGAAAGAGATTAGGATTCAATATATATATTCAGGATTATGTACGTAGAGATAACGTAAATGGTATAAATGAGATCACCAAAAGGGTCTAAAAGGAGAAAGGGAGCACCCACATAAGAGGATCTGAGCTTCTGAAAGGGAGACTGAAAAGGAGCAGTCAGAGAGGTAGAAGGAGAACCTAGAGAGTACAGTATCAGTTTAAGGGAAGAGAAAATAACCAGACAGGGGACTGGGAGGAGGGGGGAAGGGAGCGTCACCTGTGTTATAAACTAGAGAGGAGTTAAAAAGAATGAGGACTTTTTTTTAAAAGCCATGTAATTTGACATTTAAAGATCGTTGGTGACATAGAAGACTAGAAAAGTTAACTGAAAAAATCTTCAGTGACTTCATATTTATTTTTTTTAAGAAGGAACAACCTAGATATTTTTCTCTTTTTTTTACTTTTGAATCTAAAGGCCTTTTCTATTTGTAGGCAAATAAAGTTAAAACTTTATTTTTAAAGAAACAGAAGGATTACACATCGAATTATAAGCGGCTGAGAAGGGGGTGGTGAGGAAGTGGAGAAAACAATATGCGTGACTTGAAAGTAGTTTAGCAGTGAAATGGAGAGGAGGGAAAATATTTTATTTTTAATCTGAAAGTTTGAGGGTGACCTGAGCATGTTAGTAGGCAATGGGGAAGCAGCCGGTAGATAATGATTAAAGAACAGAGAAAGAATGAATAATGAATGGAATGAGTTCCCATAGGAGACAAGAAAGAATGAGGCTGAAGACCCAAGTGAGGAGATTATCCTTGATAAGAAGAGCCCCTCATCCTCAGAGCAGATGAAGGTGGAGAGGGCTTTGAGGCTAGGGGAGCCCCTCACCTACTCTCCAGGTGCCATTCCCCTATCCTATACTTGTGTAGCTGATTTTCTTTGTTTCTAAGGACAGGGCTTTACATTTCAGAATCTCAGGGCTGGAAGGAATTTTGGAGGCCATGGAGTCCAATTCGTAACTAAACAAGAATCCCCTCTTGTTTCATTTGTCCCACAAACCTGAAAACTGGTCATCCACAACACCTCCTGAGGCAGCCCACCTTTATTAGGACAGCTGTAAATGTTAGGAATTTTTTCCTTATATCAAACTTATATCTACTGTACATCAAATTTTTGTACTAGTTATTACCCAAGAGACTAGGAAGAACAATGCTAATGCCTCTTCCACATTAATCTCTTCATTCCAAGTCACTAGTAAAAATAGTGGGTCAAGTATAGATCCCTAGGGAAGTCCTCTAGAATCCTTCCAAATTTGACATTGGTCCATTTATCAATGTGTTTTGGGTCTTGTTAGTGACAGATTAGATCCCATGTTTTGTCCATCAAGGATATGATAAAATGTTGTCAAATGGCTTGCTCCAATCCACATATATCTATAGCAGTTCCCAGACTTGCCAATCTAATGACCTTATGGAAAAAGGAAATATTATGGTAGTGGAATTAAGTTCTTAGCTTATTCAAATTCTGTGACAATCTCTTATTATTCTAAGTGATCCCCCAAACTACTCCTTTATGCCATTCTGGACCATACCTTTCACCAGGAACCAGTGTCAAGACTTGCCCACCAAGATGTTCCCTCTGTTTCCCTCTTCTTTTATCACCCCAATGCTCTCTGCCATGCCTCCTCTCCTTCAGGTGCATGGATTTCTACCCAGCTGTGCAACTTCCTGATATAAAACGTTTTTCTGCCTCCCCTTTACCTATTCTATTCTGATCAAGGTGTGTCTTTTTGCCATGTTCTAGTTATGACTCAGATCCTACCAAATCCCAGGGTTATTCTGGAGGTCATGTTTACCTTCTTGAATCACCTCTAATTCATCTCATTTGCATATCTCAGATTCCCTGTCTGGGTACCATTCTGTGTGGAAAGTCTAGGTTCTTTACTGTAATATCTTCCATCCCAACTGATTATTTGGATTTGCAGTCATTTTACTTTGTGAGTTTACTCATAGGTTGCCCCTTGAAGACTTAGGCAGGAAGATCTTAGTTTAATGAATGTAACACTCTCAGGTCTTAGAGGCCTTAGAGAATGTAGGGCCCTAAACTAAGGATTTCACTGCACAAATATCAAGGTTTCTATACACAGCTACTATTAACTTTATATTTAGTTTTCTGTCCTTCATTAAATACTCTTTATTTTTCTGTTGTGTCTTTGTCCATATTATCCATCTTCAGGTTGAGATAGAATATTGACAACTGTGACTTCATCAGTATTCTAGAATTATTGACTCTGAAACTGCTTTACCAGAAAAGAGACTGAAACTAAATTTCTGGAAGTCGACTGGGGAATCTCCTTTGTTCCTCTTTCTCAGGGTATGTAGATTCGGCTGGTTGCCACGCTTGGGACTAAACTGCGACTCTGAAACCTGTCTGATGATGCAACAATGAAGTCACAGAACTAAAGCTTTCAATGATCATATGGGCCATAAGTTCTCCTAGAAGTCATCGAGGTTCTAGGTATGGTTGGATGAATACGGCCACTTGGAGATTCAATCGGATGTCTGGAGAAGTCAGGTTTGGAGAAACCAATGTCCTGTGACCTTCCAGGATTCTAGAACTGTAGTCATTTCTAAGACCATGGTCTTTTGAGATCTGTGAAGTAAATTCTCTTATTAGCAGGATGAATCATCATAGCCCTTGTGAGTGTGAGGACACTAGACTGGGTAGCCCCAAGACAAATATCCAGAAAATTTTAGCTGGATATTGTAACCCTTCTCTGGGGATGGTAGAAGAATTAAGGATAAGATAGTGGGGAGGCATTTTATTATTTTCCATGGAATGGGACATATTCCTCTAAATCATTGTTTTCAGATTTAAGTTCTACAAGTAGAAAAACTTAAGGATATCAAAAGGCAGGATCATGAAATTATAAGGCAGCTATGATCCCTCTCTCTCCAGTAAGTGTTTGGAACATACATGAGGGATAGGTTAGAAACCAGAGGCATGAATGGGATTCCCATTCATTCACAGAGTCCTTAGAAATCTTAGAAGGTAGGTTCTATCTACAAGAGCCTCTCCTCCTGATGACCCAGTTGAGCAAGGCTACTGATGGAGCATTTTGTGTCAGTTCTTATTAGGTATTACTCTGTTTTATCATGACAGAAATACGATAAGCAATCAGAACAAGAAGTTCCATCTCTTTCCTCAAAACTTGAGCCTTTGGGAGAGAGTTGTCTATGGAGAAATGTGTGGAAGAAGTATAGTAATGATCCCTAGATTCACTGCTAACATTTTCACAACATCTCATGTGGATATGGACACTTGGTCAGGTACCTTGTCTAAAAGAAAAGGGGTCAGAAACTGAGACTAGACATCTAAGATCCCTAGAAACTCAAAATCCATGCTTCTCTAGTTATTTGACATCAAGGAAAAATAGAGATTCCTGAATAGCTCATGACTACTCATTTATTGACCCAAGTGTTTGGCGGGACTTATGAATGGTCTTCAAGATGCCTGACCTGGAGACCTTCAGCCAAGGAATCAAGTTATAGGAGGAAGAGAAACACCCAGAAAGGCCAACAACCAGACACCTGGGCTCAAAATCACCAAAGCACCTGCCTCTGTCACATCCTGGTGTTTTTCCTACAGGAAAAAAAAATGGAGATATCAATTATTTACCACCCTGGGATGGAAAAAGTGGAGATCAGTAGCTGGCTAAGAAGAATGAAGAAGCCAGGGTCATCAAGAAAATTACTCCAGATTCAGCATCGCCATCTTTAAGAGCAAAGCACTAGGTACCATGAGGAGACCAAATGTCTACTGTAGGAGGTTGCTAATTACCAGGAAGGTAAGTGGCCTCAGCAATAAGGTTAGAGACATCCATTACATCGGCCAGAATGCTGGTGAGTGTTGCTATAAGACAGCCTGCCGTTTGGAGCTTTACTTATAAGCCTCTCTTTATCTCCCTCTTGTCTATACCTAAACTTTTTTCTTTGCTATTTCACATCACAGGTAGAGTACATCACAGGAGAGATCAGATTAAATGAACTAAGATCAAGAATTTTCATTCTGTCATACTGATTCACTGAATATAGATCTGCCTAGGGCTCCAAGATGAAATCAGAAACATGAGTTCCAATGGTTTTTATATAGGATATGTACCACTGGGGAAATGGTAATTGCTCTCCAAGAAAACCAAAACAACATCATTATACATTAGAGTCAAATGACAGCATGTCTGACTGTGGCTGATCAGACCAATATGAGCTCAGGATGCTTTTCCATGAGTTGAGCACAAATAGTCCATGTGAACATTTGGGGTGGCTTCTCTAACTTTGTGCATCTTAAATTTCTTTTTGGTTGCTTCAATTCTGCTTTGCTCACAGAGGCAGGACCTTCTTTGACAGGGTCACACCATGGTGTTCAGCATGATGTTTTCAGCAGTGTTGTCAGATACCTTCAATGAGAATGAAAATTGCATCAAGGTGATGGCAAATTATTTAACTTGAAAAGGCTGCAAGCCAAGACTAAAGTGAAGGGAGAGTTGGTCCAATGAAGGGAATGGTAGTACACAGTTGGGAGAGCTCAGAAACACTGGTCAAACTTCCCTTCAATGATCAAGGTTATAATGCATCCTCCAATCTGCTGCGGCTTTTGTGCAAACAGAAGAAAGTCAGTCTGGTGGAATGGAAAGAGGGCTGGATTTGAAATCAGAGGATCTGGCTCTGAATCCTAACTATGCTACTTATGGTTTATGTTTGGACAAGCCAATTTATAATCATAGAGCTGAGGTTTCTACATAGGATAGAACTGACCATGAAAAACTAAAATAATAGAATTTCTTGCTTGAAGGGACCTTAAAAGTCATTTAGTAAAACCTCATCATTTTACAGATGAAAAAACTGAGATTTTCCTCTATAAAATGATGAGATTGAATTGGAGAACCTTTAAGGTCCTTGCCAACTATAACTTCTATTATTCTAGCTTTCCCTACTCTTTAGAATTCAGGGGTCAGAAAGTACTTAGTTATATTAGAATTCCCACTGAAAAATTGCATAATGGATAGAGGTCTAAACTTGGAATCATAATGATCTGGTGTCAAATCCTACCCCCAAGCTTTCTTAGTATATGACCCTGAGCAAATCACGTAACTTTTCTTGGAAGGAATATATTTGCATATGAAAAACAACAAGGGTAATAAGAACTCTAAGCTGTGGTAGAGTTCAACCAGGGCTTGAAGGTAAAAAATAAAATGAACTCGGATGGTTCTTCTTAATGTTTACGTTATACTTTTAACCAGTTGACTTCATCAGGCTTATCCCTCTCCTTCTGTCCCCTCTTGGGGAATGGGGCAAGTGGAATAGAAATATGGGAATAGGCATTTATATAGTGGCTACTAAGTGCTGGACTCTGTTCCAGGTGCTTTTTTTTTTTAAACAAAATGAACAATTTTTAACAATTTTCTTAAAATAATTTTTAAAGCAAATTTTATCTCATTGGATCCTCATAACAACCCTAGGAAGCAGGAAGTGCTATTATTTTTTGATTTTACAGTTGAGGAAACTGAGGCAAACAGAAGTTAAGTGATTTGCCTAAGGTCACAAAACTAGCAAGGGTAAGAGGCCAAATTTGAATTCAGGTCTTCCTGACTCAAGGCCCCTCCTGACCAGTTCTAGCCACTGAGCCACCAGCTGCCTCCTGTCACATAGACTCTCCTAATTATACTAATCTACCCAACGTGGCATCTCTTAGAAGCCTACTCTATCCAGGTATTTGTATAGGCTTCAAAGTTATCTCCCTTCCTTCCTCTTCTTTCTCCTCTCATGCTTATGTACATCAAAACTCTCAGTTGTCCTATGAGATCTAAGCTAAGTCCTTATTAACTACTGGGAAAGGAAAATATCAATTCATTTGTTAAGCTACTACTATGTTCCAGGTGCTAAGGATATAAAGACAGAAATTAAATAGTTCCTCACTACAAAATGGCCATATTGTATTAGAGAGGGTAAAGATAAGTCAAATTAAAATGATTTTGCAGAGTGAGGAGAACACTAACAATTGGGAAGGTGGGGAAGTATTGGAGAAAGCATGTAGCTGCCTCCGTTGAGTTCAAGTCACCAGATTTAGAGAGAGAACTTGGTCCTGCCACCATCATTATATTCCATGTTCTGGTTTCTCTTCTGATCGTGATCCATCCCACACCTTCCCTCTAAGTTTACTCATTTCCTTTGAGGAGCAAATAAAATCCAGATAAAAATGTTCAGTTATATCTCCTACAGGTATTTCCATTGAAGAAGCCCTACTTAAATCAAAAGGTTGAACTTCTAGTGGTGGAAATGTTTTGGATGTTTTGGACAAGGGGCCCAAAATCATATCACTGCCCATTAGGATAGGCCAAGAAATCCGATTATCTTTTGAGACAGCTTTACTCTCTTCTGCATTTCAGCAGCAGCCAACCATCTTTCGCTGTATCTGCCTCTAGGCTATGAGAAGGTCACCGGACAAAGTGAGAGCGGATCAATGTCAATGTCACTACCGGACAAGGAACATTCCTCAATGATAATGAGTCAGTGGCATTAATTTACGAAGGACAGCCCTTACTTATATGATGTGAAGGCATATACACCTCATGGCAATATCTGCAGCAGCCTACAACATGCAGGGCTACACATTTTGATAAAGGGTAGCTAGGTGGTACAGTGGATAGGGGACCAGGTTCAAATCCAGCCTCAGACACTTAACCCTATTTGCCTCAGTTTCTTCATCTGTAAAATGAGCTGGGAAAGGAAAGGCAAACCACTCCAGCATCTTTGCCAAGAAAAGCCCAAAATGGGGTCACAAAGAGTTGAACGTCGTTGAACAACAACAACATAAGGTAGAGAAATGAAATAGGCATGAGAAGTGAGCCATCTGTCACACTCAAAAATTATTGCACGACTGAAACAACTGAACAAAAACATTTTGATAAAAGATGCAATTCCAGAAGAACGGCAGGCATGTTTTATAAATATAGCCATATGTGAAAGAGAATTTCAAATCCTCAAACACGGTATAGAAAGGCAAATGGAAAGGTGCAAGGTGAGTTCACCATATAACCAATGAGAAATTCAAAGCATGAGAGCAAAAGGTGCCATCAAGGAAATGGATGATAGGGAGAAAAGATGAGCTGGCCATGTGGCAAGGACAAGGGGTGAGAGCTGCATGTTCCGATGTTACCTTTGCAATGTGAGGAGAAATGAAGGAACCCCTGGGGTGAACTCATGGGAGAGTAAGGCTGAGTCTCATAGGATGAACAGGTAGGGAGGGGCTGTGTATGGCATCACTGGAGAGAATTCCCAGATCAAGGAAACTTTATTTAACTACTTCAAATAATATGGAAAACCATTTTGTAAAGTAGACAAATTTTTTAAAAAGTAAAGATGTATCTTTCACTTGAGTTTGAGAACTATAACCAGCTCTGTGAAATTTGGTTTAGTGCAGAGTTCACTGCATTGGGAACCAGGAAAGCTGGACTCAGGTCTTCATTCTGCCATTTACTGGACATATGACTTCTCCAAAGTTCAGTTCCCTTTTGACTGGACAATCACTAAGATCCTTTCTATTTCTGACATTCTCAGATGCTATGATTATCAGAATCATAATGAGGGAGGATCATGAGAGGAAAAGAAAGGGAGAGGAAGAAACACCTGAGGAAGAGCTTGAAAAGGAAGCCTGGTGGAAAGTATATGGGTAAAGATAAAGGGAATATGGGATCTGGCAGGATCTTGTTGGGGCAGAAATAGTCAGGACAGCACCACTCAGCACAGTGCACTGTATTTAATAAATGATCTTTGGATAGGACATAACCTGGTTGATATTTTGTCTTTACTTTTCCATTATTTACAGAGAAAATCCTAGAACAGCAAGATGTCAAGGAGAAATGAGAAAAAATACAAAGAATTGGTTTGGGTCATGCTTCCCCAATGAGAATGGAGCAAAAGGTTCCACAAAGGTAGGAAGACAGTACTCTGTGTGGGTCCAGCTGACCTTGACCTACAACTCAGTCACAGCTATCTTTTGCTTCTTTAAATTTCTCTCAGTATTCATATGCTCTTAATTTTATTTTATTTTATAGAATGCTGATGGACAGCAAAGCAGATTTGGAATTAGGACAACCTGGGTTTAGGTCCCACCTCTGACAATACTGGCTATGTATGAGCCAGATGAGCCACTTAACCTTTAACCTCTCAGTGCTACCACAGCAACATGTATAGTAACGCTTCATATTCTAACTCATCTGATCCCCACAACATCCCTATGAGGTAGGTGATATTGTTATCCCCATTTTATAGATGAGGAAGCCTAGGCATAGAAAAGCTAAGTGACTTGCTGAAGGTCACAGTGCTGGGAGTGTCTGAGGCAGGATTCAAACTCAGGTCTTCTTGGCTTTTCCATGTCCTGCATTTACACACTAGCCCATCTACCTGTCCTCTAGGCAATTTTCTAAGACGATAAATTACATGGAAGGTGCTAGTCTGTGCCGATAGAGTTTCCTCACTGGGCATTCTCTATACAAATGAAATGACAGGTCTGGTCACTATCATTTTTAACATCCCTCTACCATACTTCCAATGGTAGAGGAAACAAGTGGGTCCTACCTTCCCCTCCATTGCCACATATTCCCATAGAACAGTATCCCATATCCCCTCCTGATTTCCAAGAAGAGGGATAGAGTCTGAACTTGTGATATCATTGATGTAGGGACTCATTTTAGAGCCACTAGCAGTTGTAGCTGAGATATTCATGTCACAGAGTCTAAGAAGCTAGTTATAGAAAATGGAAGTAAAGTATCATGCATTCTTCCTATAGAGTTAGAGCTAGACAGGCAAGAGCTTTATTAATTCTTCAAAAGATCTGTGCTGTGGATGTTTCCTTCCTCAGGGAAGCCACAATTCTTCCCTGTCTTAATAACCAGTCTCTTCATGAAATACTCTACCCTGCTCCCCTCCCTATAAGAAAAAAAGAGGTATATCTTATGCACCATTCTAGTGATAGTTCTGTCTGAATCTAAGTAGGCTGGTTCATAGAAGGTGCAGATTCTGTCTTTGACCTTTACACAATTTGGACCTAATCAGGGTAAAGTCAACTCCACACTTGATGAGGCATTGGAGGAGTTTAGTGGACAACCAAGGGGACAAGTTTATTTAATATTGGAATTCCCTCTTGTAGAATCATACTTCAGAATCAGAGTTGGAAGGGACTTGAGAAATGATCTAGAAACCTGTGCCAAAGCAAGAATTCTTTTCATCACAGCCCTCACACGCCTCTGATTAAAGACCTTCTTTGAAGGGAAGGATTTACACTCTCCTCCTCACTCCCAGAGCTCCATTCATTTTAGGACATCTTTAAAGGTTTGGAAATTTTTCCTTTTAATTAAGCAAAAAAAAATCCTTCAGATATTAGGAGACTAGTATAATTTAATTCCCTAAGTTTTCTCTTTTCCAAATTAAACATCTGTACTCCCTTCAACTAATTCTTGTTTAGCAAGGTTTTGAGTCTTCTCAGTTTTCTTTTCTGTGTGTGTGTGTGTGTGTGTGTGTGTGTGTGTGTGTGTGTATCTTTGTCTCCCTTGGTCTCTCACTCTCTCTGTCCCACTATCTCTGTCTCTGTGTGTCTCTGTCTTGCTCTTCTGTCTTTGTCTCTGTGTATGTGTGTCTCTGTGTGTGTATGTATATTTTTTTCTCTTTTTTGTTCAGATCTGTGATTTCATTGGTATAGGGATCTTGCAGTGAGGCAGACTTGCCCAGGGTCACATAACTAGTAGGTATCTGAGAACATGTGTGTATATGTGTATGTATCACTTACATTGTACTTGCCCTAAACGCTCTAGGTCTTTTTTAATCTGAACTATCCTCAAGCTGAGCCTAGCATCTTGTGTTTATGCAGTACATTTTTTTGTTTGTTTTTTTAACCTGTTTAAAGGCAACTTCAGCTCATTTTACAAATGAGGAAACTGAGGCAAACAAGGTTCAGTGACTTGCCCAGAGTCACACAGCTAGTAAGAGGCCAGATTTGGACTCATGAAGGGGAATCTTTCTGACTCCAGGCCTGGTGCTTTAATCACTGCTCCACCTACTTGCCCATCACTGGCGGGTAGGGTAGGGGAGAAGAGGCCCTCTATCAGTCAGTACTGTTTTCACTGAACCAGTGGCAAAAGCCCTGGATTTGGTCAGAAGACCCAAGTTCATATCTCACTTCTCTTACTTACCACTGTGGGTGTGACCTTGGGCAAGTCATCATTTGTGAGTCCAAGCCTCTCTTTGGGCTTCACTTACCTCATCTGTAAAATGTGATGATTAGACAAAATGATATCTAAGGTCCCTTCACAGCTTAAATCCTACGATCATTGAACCTGATACTTTCCTATTAAATTTCACCGTATCACCTCAAGCCTATCACGTCTAGCTTTGTGGAACTCAGCTCTGTGATCCAGCATGCTAGCTATCTGTCTCATCTTCTGAATCTTTGATAAGCCCTCTCACTCTAGCTTCAAGTCATTGAAATGACTGTAGATAGACAAAAATAAGTGGAGGGGGAGCCAGACTTGTCCTGCCTCAGACACTTGCCATTCCTATAACTCCAGGCAAGTCACTGAACCTCTCTCAGTCTCAGTTTCCTCATGTGTAAAATGAGGACATAAGGACAACTAAAAATGATGCAATGTATGTAAGTAGCATCCTTTGTAAACCATAAAGTACAAGAGAAATGCTAGCTATACTAGACATGTCTCCAAGGCAGATTCATTCATCAACTGTTCTTTATTTCTAGTTAGTTACATTCTCAATCCTCCTAAACACTATCAGAGAGTTTTTAGCTCTCCATCTTGTCCACAAACTTGTTTTGAGACACTTTAACACAGTCAAAAGAGCAAATGAAGTTAGCCTGGCATGTTTTGTTCTTAATGAACACAACCTGACTTGTCATGATCATGGCTTCCCTTGCTAAATGCTCATCCTCTCTCCCTTTAATAATGAGTTCTAGAATTCTGCCAGGACCTGGAGCCATATTCATTGGACTACAGTTTGAAGACTTCACTTTCCCCCAGGTAGAAGAGGAAGAGAAAATCTGTATTTCCACTGCCCTGTGAAATAATTGTGATATTCTTATTAATAATAATAATCCATCAATGAACATTTATTAGCATCCAGTACTAATTAGCATCCAGACACTATGCTAAGCGTTAGGGCTATTTCTGCCTTCCATCACAATATGGTGGTTGACAGTATCCAAGGCATCCACACATGTATTATCTCACTAGGTCCCTGTAGGACAAGGACAACCAACAACATTTGGCCATTGGACAAATGATGACTCAGAGAGCTTTGGACAAGATGACTTGTCCAAAGTCCCACAGCGAGTACTCAAACCTGAATTAGTGACTGATATTGATAGAGTAGGCTTGTTGAGTTGGTTTGAGACTCCATTGGGTTCCAGTTCATAAATACACCAGACTTAGCAACACGTGGGTCAGAAACATTATTATTCTTTTGAGGGGGTAGTTGGGCAAAGTGGTAAGCAACCAGACTTTATTACCATTGGCGCTGGCTGCTTGCAGAGTTAGGGCCAGTTATCTACCTACTTTGCCAAGCTTTCTTATCTGCACAGTAAGAGCTGGACTTGATGTTCTCCCTTTTCTCTTTCTGCTCTGATATCCAGATCCAGCCCTAAGGTTGATTCTGATTCTGATTGCTATTTCCCATAGACTTGTTTACCCAGTAGGTGGCAGACGAGACCCATGAACTCTTCTACTGACTTAGGCCTTTCGCGTTTGAGAAAGTTGCGAGGAGTCCTCTCACTGAAAGAAAGAGAAGTCCTGATCTCTCCAGGCACAATTGTCTAGCCCTGTGGGAGAACTGTCATGAATTCTATATGAAGAGTTTTTGAATTAAGGAGATTTTACTGCCTAGAAAACATACATGCAACTTAGCCAATGCCATGGCCATTGGAACATAGATGTAGGGCTGTATGGGACCTCAGAGACTTTGGAGTTCCATCTCTTGATTTTGCATATGAGAAAACTAATACCCAGAGAGTTTAAATTCAAGGACATAGGGCTAACGAAGTATCTAAGGCAGACTTTATTTTAAACACATGTCTTTCTGAATTCAGATCCAATGTCCTTCCCACTAAATTATATTGTATCTCACTTTTTCTTTCTGTTTCTTCCTTCCTCCCTCCTTTTCTTTTTCTTTCTTTCTCTTTCTTTCTTTCTTCCTCACTTTCTAGAATGGAAATCAATTGAATAGACAACTGAGATTTTGGCCTAGCTCAAGAAGAATTCATATCTGATTTTTTTTCTGATGGACAGGAGAAGAAATTATCAATAGAGCAATGCACTTGGTGTCAGGAAGAACCAGGCTCCAATCTTATTAGATATATGACCCTGGCCAAGTCATTGAGGCAAATATAATGTGAACAGTGAATGTTATGGTTAAAGGTCTTCGTTAGTGATATAATTGGATCAAAAAAAACACCCCAACTCCCAATATCAATTTCCCCATCTGTAAATTGTGCAGAAGAAATGAAACCTCACAGGGCTGATGTGAAGGTCAAACGAGATAATGTAGATATAGTACTCTGCAGTCCTTAAGTGCTGTTTATGTAAAAGTCAGCTGCCATTTTCCCTAAACTGTAGATAGATATTTGTCCATGTGTCGATATTTGGGGAATAACTGCCTATATAAGCCCCTGTTGGCAGGAGGTTGGAATATATTGTAATTAACATGGGCTTTGGAGTCAGAAGTTAGGATTCTATGCTCCTTACTACCTGATTCATCTTGGACCATAGACTTAGAGCTGGATGGATCTTGGAGGTCATCTAGTCCAATATCTTCATTTGGCAGATGAGGAAACTTTGATCCAGGCAGGTTAATTGATTTCTCATGGTCACACGAGATAGGATGTGACAGATCTGAGACTTAAACTCTGTTGCTCTGACACCAAATTTAGCCCACTTCCCACTGTATCATCCCCCTCCCCAACATACACATACAGGAGCGCTATCTCAGAATTGCCCCCCCCCCAAAGACTTTATTTTATTCTCTGTATGGAATGTAGGTTTTCTGAACAAAAAGGTGGCTGGGGATGGATGGGTGAATTCTGGTAAATTGAGGAGAGAACTCTGTATGCAAAGAAAAATAGTGTTTGCATCTGTAAAACTTCAGTTTTTGGTAGAATCTTAAAAAAAAATAGTGCTCCTTTACCCTGAAATCATCATTAACAGTGTTCCTGGAGAAATGAAAATCTGAAGGGATACAGTTAGACCCTTTTGTTTTTTTAAAAGAAGAAAAGTTCACTGGTAGGTTGTTGTCTGTCGCATCCAACTCTTCTTGGGCATTTTCTTGGCAAAGATACTGAAGTGGTTTGCATTTCCTTTTCCAGCTCATTTTATAAATAAAGAAACTAAGGCAAACAAGTGCCCAGGGTCACACAGCTAGTAAGTGTCTGAGATCACATTTGAACTCATGAAGAGGAATTTTCCTGACTCAAGGTCTGGTGCTATAATCACTGTACTATCTACCTGCCCATCACTGACAGGGAAGGGGAAATGAGGCCCTCCCTCAGTTCAGTATTGTTTTCACTGAGCCAGAGAATGCTGGTAAGAAAAAATAAATGGGCTGTTCGTTGGGTTTCCTCCTAGGCTTCCCGATGAACTCTCTACTGGTCAAGCAGGCATTGAGAATATGCAAAAACATTCCAAGAGGCAAGTATAATGTGAACAGTGGATATTAAATTTAAGGACCTTTATTAGTGTTATGATCGGATCCTAAAAATGTTTAAATAGCTGAACCATGCATTTGGCAGAGTAGAAAGGGCATGTATGTGTGGGTGAGGGAAAAGGTGGTGGATTCATGGATGGTCAACATCTTCTTGGCACCTTTAAGGTCTTCTAGTCCACCTTTATAAATGAAGAAACTAAGGTCCCAAGAGGGTGACTTGCCCTGGGTCCCAAGACTAGCAAGTGACAAAACAATGGCTAGAATCATCCATCTCGGTCCCAGCTCAGCTCTTTAGCCTGGACTGCAAATTCCTTGAAAGGAAGGACTGTCATTTTTCTTCTGTCCTTATACACACACACACACACACACACACACACACACACACACACACACACACACACACACACACACACACACACACACACACACACACACACACACACATCCTTATATTCCAGATACTAGGACAATGTCATGTACACAGTCATCAGTGAAATCTTTATGAAATTGAATGGAGATACTCTTCTCCACTCTTGAGTAGAGCTTTCTAAATGCTCCCTTTTCATTTCCTTGTCATGTAACAATAAACTTGTTAGGGGAAATTTTGCCTAACAAATTTTAAAAATGCATCTAGAGAGGCTTGATTGACTTGGCTATTTTTGCTGCTTTATTATTTTCCTCCTGTCTCATATGTGAGGCATATGGTATCCACTCTACAGTCATTCCTGCCACCAACACACCCCACATGACAACTGGCTGGGATGAGTGTAGATACTCAGCATTTGATGTCATTGTGTACCCTAGCATCTCTTTCCTGCTAGGAACCATAAGAAACATCAAAGAGAAGACTACAAAAAATCCAGTAAGTCTTTTCCATTGTTCTCCATTTTCTGTTACTGCCATTTTACAAATGAAGAAAGTGATGCTGAAAAAGGTGATGTGATTTGTCCAAGGTTACCCAGCTAGGAAGTAGCAAAGCACAATTCAAACCCAGGTCCCCAGATCCAGCACAAAGTTTCCTTAGTTAATTAAGAAAGGGTCTCACTAAATATCCTTGATTTTCCTACAAATCTGATTCATTTGTTCTGTTGTTAAAGCACTTCTCCACTTTATTAACCAGCTTGTGGAGTTCTGTCAAACATTAGATACATATCTGCCATCATTAAAGAAGAATTCCTTTGATTTCTCTGGAGCGTATTCCTAGAATTCTCGTTTCTGATTATGTTATCCCCAACTCCATTCAGAAGTTGTAAAGTTAGACTGGTCTCTGTTCTGTTGAGCTGCTTGGCAACTTCCACTTTAGTTTTGGTATGGTATAGGTAGCTGGGCAATGAATGTTTAGACTGGATATATCAAATCCTGGCTCCTAGATCTCAAAGTACAATCAATAATACTTCCAACTCTAAGCCTACTGACTGTAATACTGAGATGGCACCATGGTCAAGGCAGCCCTTGGAGCTAGGGGCAGCAAGAGCTCAGGACAAGTGACTGAAGGAAGAGTGGTATATACCATCTTCTGTTTCAGGGGGAAACCCTCCCATGGGAAAATCCAGTAGCATAAAAGATATGTATAGGCCCTATATCAAAACTGAAATTTCAAAATAAATATGGATTAGCTGGAGAATGCTAGAGAAGGGGCAACCAGGATAAGGTGACGGTCCTTGAGTTTGTGCTATAAAAAATGGGTTGAAGATCTGGAAATGTTTTGCCTAGAGAAGGAACACATTAAGAACCCTACTATGTGTGTGGCACTGAGTGGGGACACGAAGGCAAGCAATTTTTGTCCTCAAGGAGCATACAATCCATCCATTGTAGGAAATGAAATGTACCCACATAAGTATATACAAAGTCAATACATGATGATTTCAGGGTGCGAGGCATTAACAATTGGAAGGATCAGGAAAGGTACCATTTAAGAGTTATCAATTAAGCTGAGTTTTGAAGGAAGCTAGGAATTCTAATACAGGATAGTGAGGAGGGAGAGCATTCCTGGCACCATGGATAGCCTGTGCAAAGGCGGGAGCTGCAGTGTTGTGATGAGCACTGCAAGGTCAATTTGGATGCAATACAGGGTGCATCAGTGAAAGGAATGTATGATGAAGCCAGGTCACGAAAGGCTGTCTTTAAATATCTGAAGGGTTGTTTGTGGAAGAAGAACTAGACTGTTTTTTTTCTTTTTTTTGCTTCAAGTTCTGACCTCTTGGACTAGGTGGGTGGTAACTGCAGATGTAAATTAGCCCTAATGTTGGGGGGGGCAAATTTCCTAGCATCTAGGTGGTATAGTAGAGTCAGTAAGACCTGATTTCAAGTCCTACTTTGAATGCTTACTAGCTGTGTGACACTGACTTAACTTCTCTCTGACTCAATTTCCTCATTTATAAATTGAAGCAAGGTAGAATGTCTGGCCATTTAACCTCTAGGAAAATTTGAGGAGGGGGAGAAAGCTTTCAGTTGGGAGAATCAGGAAAGTGTTCATTAAAGAGGTAGAGCCTGGACTGAGCCCTGAATGAAAAGAAGGACCCCAAGTCATGTGAAATTTCACGTATGCCAAGCAAGAGGTGGGGACCCTTGTAAAATGACCATGGGTAAACTGGCATGTCAAGTCTGAGGAAGCAGCAAGTAGGTCCATTGTGAGCAAAGCAGACTAATTCGGAACAAGGCTTAGTGAGTCAGATTGTGCCAAAGTGTGAACTTTGCTCTTTATTACTGAGACATAAAACCACTAAAGATTAAAAAAAACAAAACAACAAACCAAATCAGGCGCATTTGCAGCAATGTGGAGAATGGAATACATGATCATGTGTAAGGCTTTTGATCCTTGCCAAAATACAAATATCCAAAATGAGGCAGAGGTAGGGAGAAGGTTGTTGTAATAAGGCTTATGAATCTTTTATATCTCATTATAAAAGAGTTCACTGAAAACTTCTCTAGGGACATGTTTAGATAAATAGCAAAGGAATACTGTAGAATAGAGAGGAAGTAGGCTCCAGTACAGGAGAAGAAAGACACCTGCCCTAAGCTGCCTTCACAATCAGACTCATTGCTTGGGCACTGCCAACACAAAGCCTCTGAGATAAGACTCTCAGGCAACATGGGGCTTCCTGCATGCCTGACCTCTACCACGGTTACCCCAAATGAACTTTGAGGAAAACTGTTTTTTTACTCAAGGGGAGTGACTGACTGTACCCCAAAGATACCTCCTCAATCAACTGTCTCTGGACTCTGTGTCACCTGCTGTCACCAGGTCACCCAATGTACAGAGTGTTAGGTAGGCTGGCAGCCAACCCATGAAGCCCAGCCTCCAAACATTTGCCACTTTGTTTTATTCAGAGAGGACAGAGAACTATCAGGCACTGAGGCAGGAGAGCTGGGCAAGAAGCCAAACTCTGCAGTCAGGATGTGCACATCCAACCCACCTCCAACACCCCCAAAAAATTAAAGTTAATTCTGGCAAAAACACATTGAGAATGACTCTAAAGAGTTATAAGAAATGACTCTGACATTGAAACAATGCATTTTTAAAGCAAATTTAATAAAGAATGCAAAATATCCACGTCCCACTTCATTCAACAGGAAGCATGTGTGATCACGGCAGGAGAGTTGAAGGGACTGCCTCCCTGGCTTCCGGGGGATGCAGTCAGAAGCTTTCCCCTTGGTCATCTTTCAGGCCATTGTGTAGAACCCTGGGCTCCAGCCTGGTAAAAGTGCGGTAGGACAAGTTCAAATCCTGCAGTCATTGTAATGGCATATGATGGTCCCTGGGACCCCAGAGAGGGGAGCAACTCATGTTCCTTGGAAACAGCAATATTTACTTCACACATGGTCTTCAGCAATCCTGTACTTTCCCTGACAGCCCTGATACAGTATTTAGCATTACAGAATCCAGGACAACGACAGCGAGGGAGGATGGGATTCCTTCAGTGCTACTCATGATGCATGAGCAGACAATCAGATACCTACGACAGCAGCTCTGTGGGACATGAAATCAGATCAAACACAATGCAGAATTAATCTGGATGTTTTGGTTGCTTTTACTTTGGAACCTTTGTGCCTCTTGACCCAAGAGTTAAGGTGCCCAGAGTGGAAAAGAATTCTTCCATTTCCTTCTGGAGAAGCTGATTTCTTTTCTCAGCATCCTCACGTGCCCGCTCTGAGTTTCTCAATCTTATTTCCAGCATTGTGAATTTCTTCCTTTCTTGGTCTAAGTCTTCTTCTAACCGGGCCATCTGTTTCTTTAAGCCGGAACTGGCTTCCTCAATTCTTAAAACCAAGAGAAGAGACATGATTTTAGTCTTTGGCTAACCCAACAGAGTACAGAAGCAGTTCTGAATCCCTGGCTAACCCTGTTCTATTTGTCTTGGGGTTAGCCACTGAAAAAGACCTTAGATATAGATGATGGATAAATCAAGCTCTGCTACTAACTCACTAATGCTCTGTGACTTTCTTGTGGCACTTCAGACATTCAGCGACAGACCCCAGTATCATCATTATTTGTTTACAAGACTTATTTCCTCCTTGAAGGCAAGAACCCCATCTGCTTCATTTTTGTAACTTCCAGATACACAAAAGAAACCCCCATGAGTTGTTATTCAGCATCTACTTGAAAACCTTCAGGAAGGGGGAAACCCCCCTCTCTTAAGATGTCCCATTCCACTTCTGGGCAGCTGACCTCAAACTTAAAACTGGTCTCCTCTTAAACAATTCCCATTTATTACTCCTGGTTCTGTTGTCTCGGGCAAAAAAATAAGCCTGACCCCTCCTCCATGCAGCAGCCCTTCCAAGCTATCATGTTCCACCCAAACCTTTGATTCTTCAGGTTGAACATTTCCAGTACTTTCACCTGATCCTCACAGGTCAGCAACTCAAGGTCCTCCCCCATCCTGGTGGACCATCTCTGGACATTCTCCAGTTTAAGATTTTCTTAAACTGGGGTGCCAAGAATTGAACACAATGGTCTGGATGATGCCTTAAAAGGGCAGAGTATGGTGAGAACATTGCCTGGACCCTGAGCCTCTCTTAACTCAAGGCCAAGACCCCACTAGTTTTTTGGTTACCACATCACATGGCTGGCCTTACTAGGATTGTAGTCCACTAAAAACCCCAGATTTTTTTCCAAAGTGCTTAACACAGTACTTGGCACATAGTAGGTGTTTAATAAATGCTTGTTTGTCAAATTATGTTTATCCATACTTTCCTCATCTTATCCTTGTAAAACTGATGTTTAACTACAAAGCTTTACACTTACCTTTATTGAGTTTCATCTAATTTAATTTAGATCAAATTTCCTAGTCTATTCATGACCCTTTTGGAGCCTGACTCCTTGATCTACTGTGCTAGCTTTCCCTCCCCACTTCAAATCACCTACAAACATGATGAGTATAATGTCTATGTCATTATCCAAATGTTAATCAGCACGTAGCTGAACACAGATCCTTGGGGAATGCCACTAAAGACCTCCTGCCACACTGACAATGAAGCAAGAACAACAACTCTTTGAGTGCTCTTATCCAACCAGTTTGGAATTCATTGATTATATTTCTGAAGCATATTTAATATGCTGATATCAATAATGCCATGTAACATGCCCATGGAGGTATCAAGAAATCAATTTTTGGACCTGAGCTGTGATTTTCTGGACGTTAGGGATACATGACCTAGAACTCACAATCACTTAAAATATTAAGGAGCTGCCTAGAACGTTGAGATGTAAGTGCTCCAAAAGCTAGTTTCATCTGATTATATAACTCTGTAATCCATTTCTCTCCATCTTCACAAGAACAGTATAAGATACTTTAGCAAGAGTTTTTCTAAAATCTAGGTAAACCATAGTCAGTCACAACATTCCCCCTTCCTTTACCAGTTAGATAACTGCCAAAAAATGATCTCCCTCATAAATTGTCTTGAAGTCTATTTATAATCACGGAGTCTCTTTCTCATTGTTCATCATCCCTTTAAAGTTCTGTTCTAGAGTTTTCCAAGGAATCAAAGTCAAGATCACTGGCCTGTAGCTTATAGCCTCTGCTCTCTTCCCTTTTTTGAAAATCAGGACATTTGTCTTTCTCTAGTCTCATGGTACATTTCCTATTTCCTGTCTTCTTTCAAATATCCCTGGAAGTGGCTCAGCCACCACATCTGCCAGTTCTCTCAGCACCCAAAGAATGATGGTTCTTCCTCTGGGTCAGGAGAACTGAATTCATCAAGAGCAGCCTTAACGTATTTTGGATATCAACACCTTGTTCAGAGAGATTAAGTGACCTGAAATGGAGACAGGATTCAAACCTAGGCCTTTTGGCTCCAAATCCAGGGCTCTTTCCATTGTACCATGCTGGTTTTCAAAGTTTTTTTTCCTTCCAACAACCCTAGGAGGCAAACACTGCAAAAATTACTATCCCCAATTTACTTATGAACGAACACCCTAAGTGAGATAAAGTGTCTTGGCCACAGTCACAGAGCTAATAGACATCTGAAGTCTGATTCACACCCAGGTCTCCTAATGCCAGGTCCAACATTCTACCCACTACTCCATATTGTATGTTTTAGTTCTGTTTGATCAGAGTTGGGGGGAGGACCTCAGAACCAGCTCATCCAAACCTACAAACTTCCCACTCCATTGCACTCCTTGGGTGGCCATTCAGGCCCCTTTCTTAAAGAGATGAAGTAAAGGGAAATTCATGAAAGCAGAGAGCTTAAAGTTACAGCCAAATGGGAAGAGAGCTCAGAGATTCTCCTTGGAAGGACAAAGAAGGAAGCTGGCAGGAGCATTTTTGGTATCAGCCTAATGACAATAAGAAACATCATTTCATGGAGCCCTTGGTTGTCTCACCTTAAGAAGGCTCATGAATAACATAAGTGAAAAAGGCCACCATGAAGATCACTGAGGCAGAGGATGGAACAGAGAAATTCCACAAGCATCCTCAGCTCTTTTAACCAAGTCTGCACCGTGGTGTACCCTTTGGCACTTTGTGTCTGCAATACGAACATAAGCACAGGAGGGGAAAGCAAAAATTGGCTGGAAAATATGGTTCAGGTTTAAGAAATTAAAGAGGCCAAAGGCTTGTTGATTACAAAGAAGCCTCATGCCTGCACTTCATGAATACTCTTTTTAAGAAGCAAATCAGAGGTTGCTGGATGGGGAAAGCAATAACTAACTTCACAAAAGTCAAATTGACTATATCTTATCAGACAGAAAATGACTGGTTACCAGTGTGCAAGACACATCAGAGTAGGTTCTCTGTGTTTAGATAATTGACCAGTCATAACAAAGGTCACTACTGCTACCAAATTAGAAGGATAAAGATGAGAAAGGCAACGTGTGGAATTGTAAAACCCCAACTGACCAAGTGAAACCAGCTGTTGCCCCTGAAACATGGGAAATATACAACAATAAAGGCACTGATTCTGAAGAATACTGTTCTTTGAATGTTTCACCAATGTAAAGCTGATGCCATCGTAAGCAGGCCGGAAGAACCTAGAAACCACCTCAGTCCCCAAACCCTGACCACCTTGCCCAGCAGAGATATGCAGCCAAAGGTCAATGCTGCTTTTGTCAGGTAAGTTTAAACAAGAGATCAAAAAGTAGATCTGCCACTGTTTCAGTAGCGATCTATTTTTACCACTAAAGAAGATGGAACCAAATAGAGTTGGACTCAGATACTTCAACACCTCAGGAAATAGAAAGGATACTAAAGGGGATGTAGTTGTTAAAAGTAGCTGAATTTGATGAAATATATTCAGAAGAAATCTATACTAGAATAAAAAAAATCAAAAGCTTCTTGGAATCAATATTCAATCTATCTCGATGAAGGAAAGATTCTGAAATAAATGAAAAAGATCACGATCCATTAATATCACCACAAAAGATTTTCTAATGTCTCCAAAATATTTATAAGAATGAATTAAGCACACATTGAGGATATACTTGATGAAAATATTAGAGGGAAACAGGTAGGTTGATTACTACAATAGAAAATATGGTGCAATCTCACAGCCGAATGAGAGGTTTGGAAAACACAGGATCCATCTCTAACTGTGGATTCCAAAAATATATTTGATTCTGCAAAGAAAAACACAGCTTTAAAGGCTCTTTTCCATTAAGGTGTCTCTTAACCATATGTTAAGATTATAAAACTTTCCTTGATAGCTTAATCCATGAAGAAAACTTTGTTCATTGATTTTCTGATCATTGGACTCAAGCAGAATTTGAAACAAGGAGACATGCTCACACGCATTCCTCGCTGGTATGGAGTTTTCTCAACAACGTCTAAATGCAACTTATATTTATACAATTCCTTACATGGTGGTATTGTCCAACTACTACTGTTCTCAGTCAACATCATACTGTTCCCATTGACCCTGGAGCACAAAAGGATCCCTTAGCAGCTACCCAGAAGAGATTGGCTTAGCAATCTACACAGGAAGACACAGTGGATGAAGAATGCATAGTGCTGCAATAAGCGGCAGCTAGATATGGATCAAAGGATAATAGACTGAAGACTGGAGTGGACATTGAAGGGCATTTGATCCAACTCTTGCACTTTACAAATAAGGAAACTGAGGTTCAGAGAGGCTAAATTTTTTGTTCAGAGTCACATATCAGAGACAAGGTGAACTCCGGTCTTTTTTGATTCCAAGTTCAGTGCCCTAGCTACTATATGTTCATTAGCATAAACATCTTGGACAAAAGCTGCTGGCTCCATGACTGAATAGGAGGCAGAAAGTAGGCTGGTCACATCTGGGAACCTGTGAGATGCTTTCAGGGACCTCAAACAGCTCCTCGCCACAAAAGCCCATCTTCTTAATCTTAATATTCTTTAGGTGATGCCACATGGCTGCCACTCATGGCAACCCACAGTCTCAGAAGAATCAAGACTGCAGCTGACTCAAAGGATAATTTGAGGTAGTCATGTGAGGTGGCACAATGGCTATAGGATGCTGGGCTGGAGGCAGACTCATCTTCCTGAGTTCAAATCTGGGCTCAGACACTTTCTAGCTGTGTAATCCTGAGGAAGTCACTTAACCCTGTTTGTCTCAGTTTCCTCATCTGTAAAATGAGCTGGAAAAGGAAATGGCAAACTACTCCGGTATCTTTGCCAAGAAAACCCTAAATGGGGTCACAAAGCGTTGGACATGACTGAAAACAACTGTACAACAAAGGATAATGGGAAGAATTATGGTATAAGTAGTTTGTGACATTCTATCAAACATACATATGAAAATCAAAGATGAATAGGAAAAAAGGGAGAGCATATAGTGAGAACAACAAAAAACACAAGGAAATAGTCTGAGTTTTGTATTATTTATGAAAGAATAAAGACTCAGAGGGATGCCTACAGCCCATCAAGCAGGCCACCAATGGAGGGTCAAAGGTGTCCTTAAGAATTCCACAGAATGAAAATGGAGTACTCACAGCAGAGATCATGGTGTACCATCACCATATCAGAGCAAGACACAAGATCTGGATATGGCTACATATTTTTATGTAACATATTATAGAGACATGTGTTATCTATAAATATATATATGGGCATACATTTGGAAATATAGGGTGGCAGAGAGAGGGACTTAAAAGTCAAGTGATTTTTTAATTCTGGCACATTAGGTAATGCTGAATCATATACAAAACTTATTGATCGGGGAAAGGTAAGGTCCTATTAGTCTGACCAAGGTGTGCAATATGAAAGGGAGTGAAAATAGTTTTAAGGCCAGCTTGGAGACTGGGTGCAGTAATTCTTGCATCAGATGACAAAGTAATATCCTCTCTACCTGCTTTCTACCATTTGGGATCCATTCCTTTGGTTCTTCTGCATCACCATTAACATTACCCTTGGGGGTAGGGCAATAAAAGCAGGGTAAACATTAAATGGGGACGGAGGTTGCAGAAGAGGCTGCCAAAGTCAGTTCCCCTCTTCATTGGCCTTGATTTCTAGGAACCTAGAAATGGGATAGCTACCATGCCACTCCAGATAATTGTGTGAACAAGCCCACTGCTACCCACAAGTTAGAGCAGGAGGACCTTGGGAGTCACCTAATCCAGCCCCTTCATTTTACAGAGAAGAAGATGTGTTCCAATGGAAAAAGGTCTGGGTTTGGAGTCAAAGGGCCTGAGGTCACATCCCACCTTTAACAAGTACTACCTGTGTGTCTTTGGGCCTCAGGTTCCTCATCTGTAAAGATAAGAGGGTCTGAGATGGCTTCTAAAAAGCCCTTTGCCCTCCAGATCTCTGACCCTCTCTGTGTTGGCTGTTGTGCTCCCCAGCACCTGAGACTTCTCCAAGGCCATAAGGAGTAACACTATAGCTAGAATTTGATTCCAGGCCCCCTGGCATGTCATGATGAGCTTGCATGGGTTGGAGGAAGGCACTCTTATTTTTTAAAGGAATGATTCCATTTCCTTTGTGCTCTGGGCCAAGGGACACAAGCTCATTTTCAGGCAGTTTTAGCAAGGTTGTCTCGGCTTCCCTGGTCCTGCCTGCTCCCTTATCACCAGGTGATCAGAATACAGTGAACAGCTGTTTTCCTGGTCACTCCCAGGTCAGCGTACATTCTCTTTCTTCTAAGTCTGAGCCTGGAGACCAAGCTATTCCTATGGCTGCAGATGCCTCCTGCACAGATACCAATTACAGCACAGACATCCACCCATCATAGACCCAACCCTCCTACCACACACCTAAGATTCAGGCAGGAACCTGAAGCACCTTCTAATCATTACTCATTTCTGGCTCATCACCCTCATCCTCAGATGTTGTTTTACAATTTAATAATAATGCTCTTTAGCACTTTTCTGGCCTTTTATCTAGGCTACTTTATTGCCTCATAAGCCTCACCTTACACTACCTTAGGAACAAATTGGCAAGGGTGGTGATTCTCCATTTAATTGATGGAGAAACAGAGTCATGGGCAGGTGAAGCAGCCTGCTCCAAGTCTGTACCCAGTAAATACTTGGCAGAGCTCTGAGAGTCGTTAATGCTACACCGCGAGCCTGAAGAACTAGGGCTGGCACTGGAGCACTGGTTTCCCGAGGCAAAGATCATCCAATGTTTGAGGAGGTGGGGCAATGTTTGAGTCTAAGGGCCAAGAGTCCTTAGACCCAATGCCAAGTTTCTCCACTGAACTTCCTCCCCAACAGTGACACATATTCCCTGGGGAGATAGGACAGCTGTGCTCTGTGTGGAGAGGAAGCCTGGCCTGGGTATGCAGAAGAGGTGAAGTCTAGTCCATGGGTTTGCATCTGCTGACCCTGACAATCTGTCACCCGTCCCTGCCCCAAATGTCAAGCCGGCATGTTAAGAGCTTTCTAGAACAGAGCTTTTTAAAGGCAAGGTTCTGCCCAGATGCGAGATGCAATTGGACTCTATTTCTTACCTGCACAAAACCTAGGGGAGGGAGAAATGAAAGATCCAGGGTAAGGCATGACTACATCAAGAACATGCAGAAATCACCCTTCTTTCCACCACACCTTGCTGGATTCTTCCTTCTGCCTGGACATTGGGTGCCTGGCCTTTGGGAGCGCAGTCACTTACTGGGATGAACAGCTAGCTACCCTGACCACTGGCAAAGGAAATTCTCAGGCACTTCCCAATGTGGCTTGTAGGGAGCCAGCTGTCATAAATGAGCTGTCCTACTACTTATCCTCCACTCAGGAAACATAGCATACTCTGGTCCTCTTCCACCACTCCTCTTTAATAACAGAGGGTTACAAAGATTCAGCTCATTTCTATGTACCTAGAGCAGCACGAGCCTTGTTTGTTGTCTCCCACAAGTTGGGTCCTAAATGACACTATGGATACCGTAGATTGTCCTCTGGTTATGATCAATAAAGACCCCTTAGTCTGACACATGAAGAGGCTGAGCTGAGCGAGGTAAAGTCATTTGCCTGAGGTCACGTAGGTAATAGCTGGAATTTGAACTTGATTGGCTCTCAATCCAGCATTTCTTTTTCCCTCGCTCTTTGTCCATGTGGTCCTCTCTGCCCAGGGTCAGCAGTCACTGCTGGGGGACTGAGAAAACTTCTCAAACCAAAGCACTTCTGCCTTTGGCGTTCATCAGGTGATAAATATGATAATGTCTTTCTACCAACTTACCACGTCAATCTACCTAACACTTAGACTCTCCATGCTCCAAATCGATCCCCAAACAGTGCTGCACTCCATTGCCTCCCTTTGTGCTGTTCTCAATGCATGGTCTGTTCTTTTCTATCCTTACTTGTTGAATTCTGTGTATCCTTTAAAGCCTAACTCCGATGCCACCTCGTCCATGAAACCTTCCCTGATCCTTTGGTTAATAATATCCAAGCACCTTGAACGTCACATAGTACTTTGCTTTCTGAGGAAAGACATGATTTCATTTTTATCTTTGCTTTAGCACACAGTAGGCATTAAATAGATGCTTACTGACCACCTCCTGACTTTTCATTTCTATTGAGATTGATCCTATTCTTTCCCAGCCCCATTCTAATCTGCTTTGTACTTCTATTAGCCAGGTCTACTATGCTCCTCAGAACATTGATGGTGTCCACAAGTTCCCTCTATTCAAATTTTTCTCCCTATACTCCTCTCACCTTCTTTCTCCAACTTAAGCCTGGCATTGTGGGAACCCTTGCAAGTCTTTCTCTTGGTGTCTTTTCTTCCATGACCCTTGACTTATAGGGTCATGATTTGGCATACTCCTTGCTCTCTGTTACTGTCTAACAGTCATTCCACTTGCACCATCCCTCACCAATCCTTCCTCCAATGAAGTCCAAGCAATCTGTCTACATCACCCTTTCCTCATCTTCACTGACCTCATCTATCAGTCTTCAATTTTCTCAGTAACTTTAGCACAGGGTTCAACTTTTTTACTTTTCACTCTATTTCCTGCCATCATCCTCAAGGACTTCAATACTTATGTTGATAACCCTGACCCCCAAAGTCCTAAACCTCCTCAACCCCTCAAAACACTTTTTTCTCCTCTTCCTTCTGACTTCAGTCATAACTCCATGGTCACAATTTAGATCATACTACCTCCAAGATTTGGAACTTTGAAATTCTACTCTCCCACCATAGCCTTCCCCCTTATCTTTTTCTAGTGTCTGTCTAAACCAAGTCTTAGCTTTCACTGTGATGATCCTTGAACCTCCTTATTCTCCTAGCTGCTCTCTATCACCATGAAATGACATACTTTCATAATCAACCTTGGATTTTTTGGTTCATTGGTCACTTTAATAATTCATTGGTCATCCTTCTAATCTTTTTAGCACCGGATCTGCTCTTGTATAATCCCTAACACTAGTTTCTTTGCCCCTGCTCCTGGGCTGTTGAGAATCACCAGGGAAATTATATAAAACAAACTGATTTCAAACACTGGAAATTTACAGTGCTTAACTCCAGCCAGGCTCTCACTACTTTATTCGTAATGACTCCTTACCTCATTTCCCACATCTACTGTTCCAGACCTTTTCATCTCTCATCAAGTCCCCAACGACCCTCTCATCTCTGCATTTACTGCAGATGACTGAGCCTCTCACTTCACTTACAACTTCTCAGTCATTGTTTATTGTCTCCTTCCCTCTTTTATTAGAGGAAGAGGCATCTCTACTCTTTATTAACAGTGATCCCTTTACTGGGGGCCTTTGATCTCAATTCTTGCAAACACAATCTAACAGAAAGGATCCAGGAGAAGGAGGAGATGGTCAGCAACGTCAAACTGTGCAGAGGCCAAGGAGAACAAGAACTTAAGAAAAGACTACTAGATTTGGTGATGAAGAAGTCATTTTAAGTAAAATGGTGAGGAAAGGAGTCAGATTACAAAGGGGTGGACAAAGAGTGGGTTGTAAGGCAATGGAGACATGAGATACAGAGATTATTTTTTTAATTGTTTAGTTACAAAGGAGAAGAGAGGGATGGGGAGGTTAACTAGACAGAGCAAGCAAGGACAAGGAAAGTTGAGTTTTTAGGATGGGAATCCTGAGCATGTTTCTAGGTAGATGGGAAAGAACCATTAATGAGGAAGAGAAGAGAGATGACTGATGGGTTTGATACTACTATGCTTCATCTCCTTTCCTCTTCTTGGATACTCTTGTATATTGGTTTCTGAGACTACACATTTTCCTGTTTCACCTACTTCTTTAGTTGGTGCATCTATATCTTTTCTGTTGGTCTTCCCCAAGGTTCTGTCCTAGACCCTTTCCTTTTCTTCCTACGTTCTCCTTTGACATCATCTAACACCTATTCACAGGTAACCACTATCCATTCTTTATCTCTATCCCTCACCTTCCTGAGGCATCATATCTACATTTCCAAATGCCAAGGAGACACCTGAATATCACTAACAACTCAGGCAACATATTCAAATAGAGGAATCCAGGTGATGTGGTGGAGAGTTAAAGAGTTGGGAATCACTGAGACCTTAGTCTGAATCCTGTCTCTGGCACTTAGTAGTTGTGGACTCTTGAGCAAGTCAATTAACCTCTCTCTTTCCCTCAGTTTCCTCCTCTATAAAATTAGAATGTTGGACTTGATAGCCTGTAAGATTCCTTGCAGTTATAAATCTGTGATCCTATACCAAACTGACTGGTTTTTGACTCAAACAGTACTCTCCCACCTGATTTTACTATCAATGCACCAACATTCATCTGCTCTACCATATACTAACTGGGATAGTATTATCAAACACCTTCCAGAGCCAATCAATGACCAAGGCCTATTATTTCTACTGACCTCCAAGATCGCTCTAGAAACTTCCACTCTCTATTCTTCATTGTTGGTAGCCCAGTAGAGGCCTCTCAGGGTTCAAAGCAATATTCAGGGAGAAGATCATTGTGGAAAAGGCTAAAGTAAGTCTTTATTTCTGAGGAAAAGCACGTCATTACTTCCACAACATCTCTCAAATCCATTCTTCTCCTTCGTAAGAAAATCTAATTATCTCCTAGAATTTAAGATTTCATAGTTTTCCTCCTTTCATCATTTTCCTATCTTACTTTTCAGCCCTAACAATGTTCTGTTTCTTTGATGAATTTACATACTGCCCAGAGTTCAAGATGGCAACCAAAGATCTTCCTCATATCTCAAAGTTTTAAAAATACTATAATTAATAATGATGATGGTGATGACAACCCTGAACAAGTCACTTAGCTGCTACAGGTCCCAGACAAAAGTTGCAGAAAAGGAGCTGATCGGTATTGATAACAGGAGTTTCCTCATCGGGAATTATCTTCATCAGTGAAACAGTGGCATCCTCATCATTACCTCACTCAGATTTTCACAGCACCTTAGAGTTTCTAAAGCAGTTTTTTCATGACAACCATGTAAGGTCATCAGGTATGAGTTTTCATCACCTCATTTTATAACCGAGAAAACTGAAGGGAAGTGGCTTGGTCAGTTATGAAGATAAAGGCCAAAAATCAGTTGCCGGACATTTATTAAGTGCCTGCTGTGTGCAGACACTGTGCTAAGCAGAGCCAAGACTTGGACCCCGTAGTTTTGATACTCTCTCCAAGAAACCCTGACCCTCACACATCTGCAGCCATGAAGAATGCACCATCACACATCTCCTACGAAGAAACCCAACAATATCATCCATCTCCAACCTTTCAATGTGCCAGCCTGCTTGGCTAGCACCCACAAGCAGCCTGAGATTTGCACTGGGCTCTATTGCCACAATGACCCAGAATACTAAGCTGGAAGAAACTTGGAAGATCCAGAGAGATGACTCCTTTGCCACTGGGCAGAACTATATTTAAGCTAGCCCAGACATGAGAAGCTATCCAGAGAAGACAGTCCCCAACCCCCACACCTCTGGAAATCTCCCTCAGGCACCAAAGAACATGAGACAGATGTTTTTATGATGATTTCAGTGTTTTAAATTCTTAGATCAAAGGTGTTCTAATAAATAAAGGCTATTATTCATTTAGCATTCATTCAGCAAATATTTACTGACCTGGGCCTACTACTTGAAGGGATACCGCTCAGGGCAGAGAGCTGCCTAAACAAATTCTATGTGAACCTAAGTTTTTCTCTTCCATATATGATAACACACACCAGGAAAAATCCTGGAAGTGTGACCTCACTTAGTTTTTCTACCTGAGAATCTTTTCCCCTGGAAAATGGATAAGCTTCTGCCTTTAGAGGCCTAGTTTCATGAACCATGGCAGGGGCAGGGGGTTATACTAGTGAGGGGACCTGGTACGTGCCTAGGTAAGGAGCTCTCTATTGTGTCCAAGGACCCCAAAGCAATAAGACCTGGTAGGATAAGTCCAATGATGAGGATGGGGATTAGCCCTTCAGAACCTAACTGCCTATGATGGAAATACTCAGACTAGCTAATTTCAACAACCAGAACATTTTCATGATCTGCACAAAAATAGCCCTGTGATGCTAGGCTCAGAGCAACAGCCTCACAAGCATCCCGAGGCTCATGAGGTGACATTTACCTTCTTAAACTAGTCTCATATTCAGTCCTTTGTTTGCTCAGCTCTGCCTTGAGCTCTGTGACCAGGCTCTGCAGGGCGTGAGAGCACTGGGCAGAGTCCCTGGACATGCTGTTGAAATTGTTACCCTCGCTGCCACTGCCATTCAGGGTGCTAACACAGATGGCCAGCCTCTCAGAACTGTCTCCCAGTTCTGCTGGTTTGATGTCACTGCTGGCAGATGGCGAGCCTTGAGGCGGCCATTCAAAACGGGCCGAGCTGCAGGGTGATGAGCCGCTGGCATGGCAGACTGGGCAGTTGCTGACTGAGTCTACCACAGATATCTCACAAGAGGAGGTGGACCATGCCATGCTGGCCACACTGTGTGCGCTTGTGGAAGGACTGCCTGAAGGAACATTGTCATACGTGGAGAGTCTCTGGGGTAAGTTGGAGTCTTTAGCCCTGTCTCCAGATGAGGTCCGACGGTGACCTCGAAGAGAGGACAACCCATTCATGAGCCAGTTTCCGCTGCTGGGAAGGCTATTGATGTCCAAGGAAGAGCTAACTAGCTTTGGACTCCCTGACTTGGCTCCTGGTTGCCGGAAGGAGTATTTCCAGTTGGGCAAAGTTTGGATCTTCTTACTGGGACTGGTGGCGGTCTTGTTGGGGCAAGTCTGGGTACGCCGACTAATTCGCTCTTGGGTAGGCTTAGGAAGAGTCCCCACAGTGGCACTGTCCAGAGAACCAGTCCTCTTAGAAGGCCCATCAGTGAGACCAGGGGGGTTGGTCTCTTTCCAGCCTTCCTCCCCATGCTCCTCCAAGATCCATTCTGCTGCACTACGTGGAGCGGTGGACTTGACCTCTGGCTTGGGGACTAGGGCATCGCTGGGGGCATCACTAGGGGCATCACTGTGGGCAGCACTGAAGAGCTGACTGTGCTTGCTAATCAGGATTGTCATGAGATGCTGGACAAGGGATGTACCTGGAAGGAAGCAGAGGGATTTCATGAGGCTTACAGGTTCCCACGATGATTGGGGAGAGGTTGCTGGTCCATCCCCCATTGAAATGGCAGGCAGGATGCAAACCAGGAAAACTGGAGAAATACTTGGGAATTTCCACTCTGGAAATACATATGATCCATCCCTAGAAATGGCAGGTGGACTGCAAACCAGTAAAACCAGAGAAATACTTGGGAATTTCCATCCCGGAAATAGACACACACATACATATTGGGGGTACATGTGTCCATATAAATACAGCTATGTAGACATACACATACATATGTACAAACTACACAAACATGTATACATGCACAT
Source organism: Notamacropus eugenii (assembly GCF_028372415.1). Lineage (NCBI taxonomy): Eukaryota > Metazoa > Chordata > Mammalia > Diprotodontia > Macropodidae > Notamacropus > Notamacropus eugenii. The sequence goes on along the minus strand of NC_092872.1, from coordinate 219,565,839 downwards.
GTAGCATCCCATTACAGTTTTATACTATTAAAAGTAATACATAAAAGCAACAATTTGGTTTGTTGGTTTCAATGAGATCTCTCTTTAAAACTGGACAGCCTGAATGGAAACTCCCAAGTTTTTCTCCAGCTTTTCCATAATACACACACACACACACACACACACACACACACACACACACACACACACTTCATCATGCAGACTATTGGCCCCTCTGCAGAAACATAACTAAGAAACTCACATAACAGAAACAATAAAGCTTGGCACCTACTTTTTTGTGGTTATTTTGGACCAGACCTGTGATTTCATCCACAGCTGTGGGTAATGAACCTCCTTTAACTGTGTAGGTTACTGAAACTGAAGGATGCAGTGACTTGTTCAAGGTCACGCTGATACTACGAGTCAGAGGATGAACTGAACACAGGCCTTCCTGAATCTGAGGTTGGCATTCTCACCACAATGTTAGGCTGCTTCTCAGCCTCTCAGTGACTGCTTAGCAAGAATTAGACAGCAGTCTAGGATGAGCGCTGACTCTCCCTCCAATATGGCTTTGCTTTCATGCCAGCCTTCCTTATAATTTGCGAGGCGGCATGACTCCCTCCTACTGGGTAATGTCTCCACTGTCCCTTTCCTAACTCTCAAAGGGCGGGCATATTTCATGCTGTTTGCGTAATGGGCAGTTTGTGGGACTTGTCCTAGGTGCAGAAAGTCCTAGTTAGGGCTCTGAAAATCTCTAACTTGTAGATGCCAAATGACCTGCCAAACTCACAGAGCCTAGGCTCTACGTGTATGTGTCAGAGTTAGGGTTTACAGGAACTCTCTAAACTATAGGTCTGTGGTGGTAGAGGAAATGCTTCACTCCATATGCATAGCAACGAAATCATAGGCCTGGTACAAAAAATCCCTACTGCATTCCTGTTATCACATGTATGTATATGCAAACATATACACGTATATGGTCTACATGTAGGTTGAATATGTCACCTCTTGGCAGCTAAAAGTGTAAAGACCCCTGTTCCCCCCCACCCCATTTTCCAACTGACCCCCTACACCCAATCTGGTGCCAAGGTCTGACAATTTTGCCTTTGAAATGTCTCTCAAATACACCCCCATCCTTTTCTCTGATACTACCACAGCTTTGGTGTATACCCTCATTCCCTGATATCTGGACTGCCACGATAGCCTGCTGGTTGGTCTGCCCACCACAAATCGTCTTATTCCAGTAGATCCTCCATTCAGTCACCAAAGGGATTTTAGGGAAGTGCTGATCCAACCACATCACTCCCACATTCAATAAATTCCTGTGGCTCTCTATCACCTCTAAGATCAAATATAAAATTCTTTGGCTTTCAAAGCCCTTCATAATCTAGCCCCGGCCCATTACCTTTCCAGCCTTCCTTCTTATACTTCACACTTCCTCACCCATGTACTTTTGGATCAGGTGACACTGGTTTCCTGGCTGTTCCAGAAACAAGACTTTCTCTTTCTTACTCTAGGTATTTTCTCTGGCTGTCCCTTGGGCCTGGAATGGTGGTCTGGCATTCCTGGCTTCTTTCAAGTCCTAGATAAAATTCCAGCTTCTGCAGGAAGCCTTTCCCACTACTCTCTTAATTCTAGTGCCTTCCCTCTGTTGATTATTTTCTATTATGCTATATACAGCTTGTTTGTATGTTTGCTTACCTGCTGTCTCCTTCGTTACACTGTGAGTTCCTTGAGGACAGGACTGTCTTTTGCCTTTGTTCCCCCATAGCTTTTCACAGTGCCTGGCACATGGTAGGCATTTAATAAATTCTTATTGGCTGACTGTGCTTGTTGGGGGGCCTGGTCCTACTTCTCTATGGATTAGCCAAGTGATGTCTGACAGACACCAATGGATCCTGGACCTCCCCTCCCACCCCCAATCTAGTACTTAGCTAAATGTTTTAAACCCTTTCACATTTTTAAAATGAGTCATGCCCCAGACTTGGGCCCTTCCCCTGGGGTGGATCTGGTAGACATGTTTTTATAATATAATCACAAATAAAATTTCATGGAACTATATCAAAACTAACAAAGTCTAACTGTCCTCCTCCCACTCCTAAGCCTTGCGATCATGAAATGTATTCATACACAAGTCAGGCCCAATTCCCTTCTTAGTCTGGCTGAATTTTCAGCTGTTCAGATTTAGCTGATTGGGAAAGGGTTGAAGTAGAGGTGAAAAGTCACCAAGTAGAATTAGAAGATCAGAGTCTTTGAGGTCATCTGGTTCAGTCTTCTAGTTCTACAGATGATGAAAACAGACTCACAGGGGAGAAGACTTGTCCATGACAGAGCTAGGACTAGAATTTGGGGGAGGGGCCTTGATACTTAGAGTCACAGAAGCATATATTTAGAGCTAGAAGAGATCTTAGGAATCACATAGGCTAACCTCATTTCCATAGAAGTTAAGAAACTTATTCCAGTTCACAAAGCTAGTTCTTGGCAGAGCTGGGAACAGGACCTGGGCCTGGCCTCCTGACTCCCAGGTAAGAGCCCTTTTTCATTCTCCTACTAGCTGTGTGACACTAGACAAATCACTTAAACCTGTTTGCCTCAGTTTCCTCATCTGTAAAATGAGCTGGAGAAGAAAATGGCAAATCACGTCAGTATCTTTGCCAAGAAATCTCAAAAATGGGGTCACGGAGAGTTGGACACAGCTAATGTGACTGAATAGCAACACACCACCTTTGGGAACACTGGCCAATCCAACTGGAGAAGGCAAACCTATCACTGGTGAAATCTAAGCCTGCTTCAGAGGCAAGTGTAAACTTTGAAAATGCAACGTAAGTGAAATAAGGCACAAACGTAAAAACCAATAAGAGGCACAGAGAGCAGATTACAAAACACACCTACTAATCCTAGAGAAAGAAGGCTGACTTTGAAACTCAAGGACTGGAGTTCAAGTTCCACCTCTGCCATTTACTACTAGTGTGACTTTGGTCTCTGTGGATCTGTCTCCCCATCTCTTAAAATGGGGGGGAATTTAAGGAAAGACTGACTTGGATGGCCTCCAAGGTCACTTCTAGTTCCAGGTGTGTGTGTGTGTGTGTGTGTGTGTGTGTGTGTGTGTGTGTGTGTATGTGTGTGTGTGTGTGTGTGTGTGTGTGTGTGTTATGTCTATATCTATCTATGTATAGAATAGCTATAATATATATACACATATATATGTACATATCTCCATACAAACATACATACACGTACATCATACACACTTACATACACATAGAGTCAGATTACTGAACTGAACATTTTGGGCTACTTGCTCCTATCAGTTGGCAAGAAGGAAAGGGAAGGTTTTTCTAGGAAGAAGTGCAATGTAAATACAAAAAAACAAGAATAAAATTTATTTTTCTTTTTAAAAAGGGGACAAATTATTCACACAATGATCCTGACAGTCAAAGAGCTGGTTCATCTTCCAAAATGAGGCTTTGTTTTAGATAAAGATTCTCCTTTGGATTCTCATCCATGTGGAACGTGTCCCACGTAGCAATTTCCCTGTGTCTAGTGCCTCCACAATTAGCCCTTAGAGACCAGGCTTCAGAGCAGGTCACCTCAGCACTTGGACATTAGACTCAGAGCAAAGATTTGGGCTCTAATCATTGTTTCAAACCTTTGGATGGAAAACAAAATCTATAAAGATGTGAAGGGGGGAAGGGAGGGGCCAAATCAGGACAAAACCAATAATTTTAGGCTTTCTACAAGAGGCATTAAGTATCTCGGGGAAATGTGGTCATTGTTTCTTAATCAATAGCTGCAGGAACAGCCAACTCAGCTACCACACTCATAAAGCCCCTTTCTTCTGCAGCAGGCAGAGACCACAGAAGCTTTAAAAACACCCACTTTTTTATGAATCAACAAATTGTTTATGTCCTTTTCCATTGGAGCTATTTTAAGAAGAAACATTCCACTTGCAACTGAAGAACAATGGCGGAATTTCACTTTTTTTTTCCAAGAAGGGAAGAGAATAAGCATTTATATAGAACACACTGTGTCAGGGATCATGATAAATGCTCAACAACTATCTCATTTGATCCTCACAACAATCCTGGGAGGTAAGTGCTGTTACTATCTCTATTTTACAGCTGAGAAAACTGAGGCAGGCAGAGTGACTTGCCCAAGGTCACATAGCTAGTAATTTTCTGAGGCTGGATTTGAACTCAGGTCTTCCTTTGAACTCAGGTCTTCCTAACTCCAAGCCCAGGGTTCTATTTAGTTGCCTCAAGAACAACACAGCCAGTCAAGAGGATGGGTGGCATGATGGACTAAGTTAGTCTCATTTTTGTGGTCAAGGAAACAATGATCAACTTCACCTCACTGTATCATCAAGATCACCATTGTGATAAAATAGCACTAAGTGGTTGCATGCTTTAGCTCCCATCGAAGTGATGCACAAAATGAGCTCATCAGGTACAGCATCTGCCCCCGGGAGCTTACAATTTAGAACTAAGCCAGGCTTTGTCATCAAATATTTACTGAGCACCTGCTATGTACAACATGTACTACGCAGGGCTGGGAAAGGTAGCTAACAACAATAATAACAATAACTAACATATAACTTTTTAGAGTTTGCAAAGTGCATATACAAAACCTTAATGTTTATATATGTATATAAAGATGTGTATAGAGATGTGTATATATATACATGCATAGATTTTACATACTATATATATGTTTAAATATACACAGATGTGTATATATCTCTCTATATACATATCTATCTATCTATCTATCTATCTATCTATCTATCTATCTATCTACACACAGAGATATGATCCTCACAGCAACTCTGGGAGGTAAATGGCCTTATTAAAGAGGTTAAATGACTTTCCCAGGGTCATGTAGCTAGCTAGTGTCTGAAGCCATATTCAGTCTTCTTGGATCCAAGTCAAATCAGCAGCATTTGTTAAGCACTATTTACTGAGAACTGTACTAAATAAATAAAAACAAAACAGAAAGGCAGTCTCTGGCCCTCAGTAGCTTACAATCCAATGGGGATAATGCAACAGAAAAGAGAGAAGAAAAGTGAAGGGTGGGTGAGAGTAGCTCCAGGTCCAGGTATCTATCCACTACACTACCTAGTTTTCTCATTATTATCACTCAGAGGCATATAAGATTTGTCTCTCAATTCTCTGTCTTGATAAAATGATCCATAACACAACAATGTTCATCCTAGTTTTACCACCAGAACTTTGGAATTCTGTTCTTGGTGGAGTTTTGGACATTCTGTGGAGACCAGAAGCACTGTACAGTTGGAAATCCTGGGGAAAGGGCTTGGGGAAATGTGATGGTTAGACTTAAGCTTTGTGAATGCTACATGTAGAACCAAAGCCGACTGTAAATTGTTCAAATGTCTAAAGAAATGTGAGCAACCCTAATTTATGGCAAAGCCAAATCCTGAAGAAAGGTACCATGGTAGATAAAGCACTGACCATGGAGTGAGGAAGATCTGGCTTCAAGTCCCTCCTCTGACAGTACTCTGTGACCCTTGTGTGGATCACTCAACCTCAGTACTTTAGGCAAGTCCTTTATTGTGAGTTGCAGAGAAGGTGCTACCTTACATAGGGAGAGGAAGTTTCTTTCTTTAGAAGTTTCTTATATTAATAAATCACAGGTCCCACAACCCCTCCCCTAACAATCCTGAAGCCCTTTCAAGATGAAGTTCTTCTCTGGGGTTAAAGGGTCTACTTCACATGCTGCATAGAGGATGTATGCAGGCAGAAAGCTTCTACCAATGATGTCATGTGTCAGAAATAACATACAAGGAAGGCATCAACAAGGAAATGTCAAAGAATGGTGGATGGCGGCTATTGTTCGTCAATTCCAAGTTGAAGAGGGATGTTTCCACTTCAACTAGTTTCAATGGAAAAGTGTACAAGCAATCTGTTGATTCATAAAAAAGTGGGTGTTTTAAAAGCTTATCAAGCCTCTGTCTGCTGCAGAAGAAAGCGGTTTTATGTGTGTGGTAGAAGAGATGGTAGTTGAGGCTGGCTGTTCCTACAGCTATTGGTTAAGGAACAAGGAACTTATTTCCTTGGGATACTTTGTGGCTCTTCTAGAAACCCCCCAAGTGCTATATTGGGATGCACAAAATTTTGAAAGACCTAGAAGGAGTCTCCAACAAACTAAGTAGATCCTTCATGGAGAACCTTCTAGAAGGATATGGAAAATTCACTTAGGATGAGAAGTCTTTGCTGGGTTATTGTAATCTGCATCAGGAAATACAAAGGCTCTCCCTCCTCCCCAGGTTTACAGGATTTCAAACTAAGTAGAGTCCATCTGCACGGTTCTTGATATCCTGGGGAATTCTGGACACCACTACCTGACTTTATCAGCCCAAAGCACGTGGCCACAAAATCCTGATTAATGATGCTCAATTCATTATCTAAATTATTGCTCAATAAAGGTTCAAGGTGAGCTTGTTACTATTTCCATTGCTTATCAAGTCCAGTTTGTTTCCATGGGTAACATTCACTTAGCTTGAATGACATTTCACATACACACACACACATACATGGGTGTGTATATATATATATACACATACATACATATTCATATATACACATATACATACCTATACACATATATACACAAATCATACATACACGTAATACACACACACATACATGGGTGTGTATATATATACATACACATATATTCATATATACACGTACATACATACCTATACACATATATACACAAATAATACATACACATAATACACACACACACACATAAAATTTAAAGTTTTCAAGCATTTTACACACATTATCTCATTTGATCCTCATTATAATCATGTGATAGAGGCACAAAGGGATCATCCTTATTTAACAGAAGAGGAAAGAGGCTCTTATGGAAAAAAGGCAGGACAAATCGAGTAATGCAGTAAAAGGAGCTACTTTAGGAGGCAGAGAAACTCAGTTTGAATTCTAACCATGCTTCATGCTATGTGTGTGACCTTGAGCAAGGCCCTTTGCCTTTCTGAGCCTTGGCTGCTCCATTTGTAAAAATGAGGGAGCCAGACTAGATGATTTCTGGTCTAAGGTCCCTTCCACTCTTCATCTATGATCCTATAAAGGTTCCCCAAAGTCAACAAATGCACCAGGACCTACCTGTGGTGAGCCCAGTCCACTGAGGCCTAGAAATGCTATGCGCCTTACTAGATTCAGAACAGCAGGCAATGCAAGAGGCTGAAGATCACATATTTTTAAAAATAGAACTGACTGTTTCATCATAATTACTATTCCTCGATCATGGCTTACTGAATTACTGACCATTTAAATTATTTACTACATAATTACTGATTATATGATTATATTATATTGTATTATATATGATATATTATATTATATTATATTATATTATATTATATTATATTATATTATATTATATTATATTATATTATATTATATTATATTATATTATATATGATAAAATTATTATTTTTCTAGCTATCTTCAATCCCAGCCATCATGATATTTACATCAGCAAAGCCTGAAGGCATCTATGTAAAAGCTAAAAAGAGACATCAAAAGAGAACGAGCTTTGTCAAAAACCTAACTTCTATAGCGGGCTTCCATCCAGGCATTTTGACCTGCCTTCAAGAGTGTGACCCGTGTCAACCTGCTTTCAGTTTTAACTGCCCAACAAAACCCACTGGTACCTTCCATGATTGTCACTGGATCTTCTTTTTTGGGACGTAAGATATTTGGCCCAAAGACGGTAGCCAGGTTCTGGACGCTCATCTTGTTTATGTTCGAGTGAGCCTGAACTTCATCCAAAAACCTTGAAAATCCAAGAAACAAAGGAACAGAAGATTGGTTCCAGATTTACTAGGTACTTCCCTTTCCTCTTGCCCCTCATCTAATAATTATCTATCTCCCTACTCCCATTCCTACACCTATACCTATTATTGCTGGGGGGAGGGGTGAACCCACAACTAACCAACTGAACTTGTCTCATGTAAACAAAAAAAAGTAAATTTGCATACTGATCTATTGGCCAACAAGATTCCCCAATGATAGGACTGGGAAAGGGCAGTCTGGGCATGGCTGCAAACCAGAATAGGATAAAAAAGGGACTTGTAGAGGCCTGCCTCCCTTTCCTAGTTATGACTCTAAAAGTTTCACATTCAAGACAGAGGTGATTTTCCAAGGTTTTACCTACACTCCATTTCCTCCAAGCTTTAATAAAACAACTCTGCTCTGCTTAGAAAAGATGGTTATGTCCAGCATGAACTCTAGGGCAGAATCTAAGAGTCTAAAAGCAGAAAGGGAAGTTGCATGAGAGGAGCAAAGAATGCTACAGCTCAGTGAGTTTGCTTCACAGTGCACTGGGATGAGAGAGAAATCTCAAGTATCTTGGGCCCACTGGCTTTCTGCTTCAGCATGGGAGAATCAACCTCTCAGTATGTCTAACCAAAGCAATTTACTACCTACCCTCTGGTCAACCCACTCCCAAGGCTACTTACTTGCATATGTACTTGAGAAGGTTATAATTTGCCTGAGGAAGATTTTTCACCTGCTTAGCCAACTCCAGAGTGCCCTTAGAGTCCAAATAGGAAAAACAAAAACAAACACACAAAAAAATCACACATTATTTAAGGAAGATAATGATTTCACTTTGAATACATGCTATAACTTTCTCAGGCTGAGTGGAAACCAATACAGCATCTCTTAGAAGGTTGGAAGTTTTAATTCTCTCCCCTCATCAGAAGTGAGGAAACAGACTCAGAGCACTGATAAAGGAGATTTCTTTTTTGGTCAGCACTCTGGATAATAAGTTTGTTTTTTTCTCCACTTCTTACTGGGGGAAAGTCTGGATCCTCATGGAATCAGTGACTCTGAAGAGAAGGTTGAGAATAGGAGGCTACACCTCATTAGGAAGATAGTCATGCTTAGGACTGGACTTGTACTTCACTAAACTGGTGCAGAATACAGGAAGCAAAACGAGGAGAACCACAAAGATGGTGGTCCCAATAGCTGTAAATGAAAACAACACTAAAAGACAACTGGATTCGGAATTGTTCAGTCATTTTCAGTTGTGTCTGACTCTTCATGACCCCATTTGGGGGTCAGAATAAAGCCTGCCAATCGTGATTGTGGAGAACACATAATGGACACACTTCCCTCCTCTGGGCGGAGATGGGGGGCCATGGGGAGTGAAATGTTTCATATATTCTGCTAGATTTGTTGGATTTTCCTTAACTGGATTCTTTGTTAAAAGGGAGGATTCTGGGTATATATATGTGTACAGGAGAGGTTAGGGTATATATAGAAATGACTGTAGTATAAAAAAGGAGGAATCAATTAAACTTTAAAAGAATCAGAAGCACAACAGCAACGACTCTCTGAAAAAACATTGCTTTTCTCGAGGAAGCACTGTAGAGGGAAGAATATTATGGAAGAACTCCGGCGTTACTGGAAGAATATTTTTATCCAAGTGCAGTTATTTGACAAATAGGAATTTCCTCTGCCTCCCCTTCAGCTCCCACCCCCACTCCAGCTGAAGGACATTTTGAATCCAACCAGGTACAGGAGACTCTAAAGACATTCATCTTTCAGAAGAAATGTAAGACTTTCTCCATGAAGATCAGGGAGTCCTTGGGGTAATCGTATTTGTCGTCCATGTGATGGGGCTGAAGAACCTCTGAACTCTTCCAAAGAACAAGTTAGATGGAAGGCAAGGACTTATTTGTACCTTTGATTTTTGTACCTTTAAAAACTTGGATGCCTCCCGCCTCCTTCCACATCTCCGAACAGCCTAAGGTCATAGATCTTGGCAACAATGGGAGGAACAGAACACAAAGACTCTTTGTCTCACATTGAATAAACAGTAAAGGCTCCCTAGATGTCTGTAGTTTGTACTGGGCCCAAGAGACAGCCCTGCTGGAGTTGTTTCTTTCTGTTATGCAGCATGGAGTAAGCTTGATTTGGGTAGGTTTGTGATGAAAGTAAGGAAGTCACAAAATTAATGGGGCTGAGTGGGGCCAATTAATCCAGCCTGTCTTCAGGAGAGAAGATCCTTCTTCTCCTAGTTCTGTTTTCTTCATTCACTGTCAGTTCGTAGACTGGGAGCCCAACTAGGGGAGAGCTCCTAGTAGCTCCCCAGGTCAGGCTTCTCTCTTCAGAGCTGCTCACTTCCCAGGGACCCAGAATTTTCCCTAGATGCCAGAAAGCCAATTTAGAAAAAACCAATTTGTTAGCCACAGCCCTGTCACAAAGCCCCTCAAGGAAAAGCTCTCCATTCCGGCTGCTTCCAGGCCTCTCCTTTCACAGACTCCTCTATTTTTTTTTTTACAGATCTGTCCTTTGATCTTAGATGAAACTGCCATCTTTACAATGATTTCCTGATTGCCATAGCTGATGGCCTTCTCTGAATCCTCATTCTTCCCAATCCATTGGCTGCACTTTGCACCTTTTCTCCTCCTGGATACTTTCTCCTCTCTGGGTTTTCTGGACAATGTTCTCTGTCTTGGTTCTCCTTCTACTTGTGGGAGATCACTCCTTTTCAGCCTCCTCTGCTGGTTCATCAAGGCAGACCTGGGTCCTCTTCTATTCTTTCTCTACACTATCTCACTTAGTAATTTACTTCATCCCTTTCCATGGGTTTAATTATTAGCTTTATATAGATGACTTTTAAATCTACATGTCTTAGAATCCTGGAATGTGAGAGTAGGAAGGGACCATCAAGACCTGCCCACACACAAAATGAATCCTCATTATAGCTTACCCAACAAGTGATCACCCAGTCTCTAAGGAAGGCAAATCTACTACCTCTTGAGGTAGCCCATGGCATTTCTGGTCAGCTCTTACGGTCAGGAGGTTTTGCTTTCCATTTGGCTTAAATCTGCCTCTCTGTAACTGCCCACCCATTCGCAGCTCCTGGCTCTGCCCTCTGGGACCACACAGAACAAGCGTACTCCCTCCCTCCACATGCTACCCCTTCAAATATTTAAGTCAGCAATCATACTCCCCCACTCCCCAACTGCCCACCATGAGTCTTCTGTTCTTCAGGATAAACATGCCCCATCTTTTAACCAACCTAGCCGCAGCCTCTCTCCTGAGCTCTAGCTGTGCATCTCCAACTGCCTTTCTGTTATTTTAAATAGGATGTCCCATGGGCATCTCAAACTCGGCATATTCAAAACTCATGAACTCTCTCCAAATCCACCTTGCTTCAGAACTTACTATTTGTCAAGGGAACAACCTGGCAGGTGCCATCGTTGACAACCTTGGATTTGTCCTTGATGCTTCCCTCGCCTTCACTCACATGTCCAATCAATTTCCAAATCTTACCTTTTCTATCTACAGGTTTTCTTGCAACCACCACTCCCTCTAATCACATGACAGGTATTCTATTTCAAGCCTAGTTTACTGCAATAACCCAGTTGGTCTCCATGCTTCACATTTTTCCCCTCTCTAGTCTCCATCCACACAGTTACAAATGTAATTTTCTTAAAGTATGCCACTCCCCTACTCCATAAGCTCCAATGGCTTCCTATGGCCTCTAGGATCCTAGCACAATACCTAGACACATAGTAGGTGTTTAATGCATGCTGGTTGACTGACTGACAGACTACTAGGGTAACTAGCAGGTTACCCTACTCCAAGAGTCAGAGATACCTAATACAAAGCCTAGCTTTTCAAGCTCCCCACCCCCCAGTTTTTTAATCCTGGGTTTATGTTACTGGTCTTGTAACATAACATTGAGGCCTGCCCCAATCACTGCTTCTCATTCTGGCTCCAGCAATCGTTCCTTACCTGAGCAAGGCTGCTGGCCAGGAAGGAGTTCCAACAAGATAGCAAGAAAAGGCCCACTGACCTCACTCTCATCCTTTGAGAGCAGCTGAGCACAGGAGAGGAAATCTTCATATTTGGCAAAGGGGATGACAGGCTCAGGCAGCTCCCGGAGATACAGCTTCAATAGGGAAGCGACTGTATGGACATCAGTCGTACTGTGAGGAGAGCAGAAGAGAGAGTGTCTGAGGCCACTGCTCAAGCAGAGAGACGGCACGAAGAGACAACACTAGCAGACACAACCAGGAGAACCTCTCAGTCTGGGAATGGAAACTCCTGGAGGTGGGCCTTGGGCTAAGTCGATGTGCATTTGCCCAAACCCACAAGTGACCCTTTTGCTGGCACAACACCTTTACTTCCTCTGCAGCCTAAATCTCTCTTGTTCTTTGTCTGCTAGACTCTACATGCCTACAGAGTATGGACTGTGCTGTACTTACTTACCATCATGAGGCCCAGACAGAATACAGGGAAGTGTTTCATTTGGTGGAGGCAATCATAACGGAGGAATCAGTGGAGAGGGGAAGGTGGAAGTTATACTTTGTCATCAGTCATGTCCGATTCCTTTTTCTCGTGTCCATCAACATGAAGGTATAAATATGAGGAAGCTTGCAGAGTTCTCTGAGAACTTGGAAAACAAATGTTTTCTACCTACAGAAGCCTGGAGAAGGGAGGGTGGGAGAAGAGAAAAGGGAGGTCCTTCCTGCACCACCTGGTGCTCTAGGCATGTGGAAATCAGCAGCAGGATGATAATTAGCAGCTGTTGTCAGGAGCTTAAGGCCCAGCGTTTCCTGTGCCTGAGCCCTTGGCCTTGAGTCATCTGGGCTTCATGCTCGGCAGCACATCCTCTACCCAGGCCTCAAGGGCACCCACTCTTTCATGGGAGGCTGGCCACACAGGCTGATAATGGGCTCCTTGGTAGGCCCACTCACTCTGGTCCTTGACAGGACCCAAGCTCCTGGATCAAATGGGCTTTCTCCTCCAGGGAGTTGGATGAGATTATTTCTCTTAAGCAACCTTTGCTCACTTCTTCCACTGGGAAGGCAAATTCTACCCCCTTCCTAAATTTCCTTTTCTTCTGGGTCCTTTGCTATGCCTACAAATAATCTTCCATTCCCTGGTATCTATGAGTTATTCTCCTTCTCAAGGTCCTGTCTGGTCTGCTTGTAAGAACATCGTGATGGTTTGATAAGTGGCTGTTGACATCCCCTTTTGCTCACTTCTCCCCAGGTTGACTCACTGTTCCTTGGCCAAGCTCATTTAATAACGATATATCACATGCCCAGTGGAACCCATTCTGTCTAAACTTTCTCAAAGCTCTGGACATGTGGGAGGGATTGGTGCCATGGGTCTCTTCAGGTCAGCATCAGGTCAATGTGATGCCCCTCCCCCCAAGCTCCTCTGTCCCTGATGGCTTGGTCAGCAAATGCCAACCCCCCTTCAAAGACCACTGAAAATGGAGTCACTGCAGAGAGACTATAACCAAAACCTGCCACAGCTATTCCAAGATCTTAAAGGTTAGAGAATTCACTGACCCCCTTAATTTGAGGATCTCATAATACCTTTTTAGCATCGCTACTCTGTACTGGTTCCTGAGTATGTTTGTATTCAATGCCTTGGTTCCTAACCCATCACAGTATCCAACTTCTCAGTGAGTCAATCTAGTGCATCCCAATAGTCATGGGCACAGCAGCTGACCCTATATCCAGGAGTTTCCTGAGGCTACAAGATTCTTCAAAACATCTTCTGCCTCTAGACCATCAAATAGATGGATTAAGTGTCAAAGACCTAGATGTTAATCCTGGGGCAGCTAGAACATCAAGGGTGCATGTTAGATACTCTAGTTCTGTGAATTAGCTTTTCTGGATCATTTCTAACCCTCTGCCAAAAGCAACAACATTATTTTTCCAGGCAATTGGTGAATACCAGGAAGGCAAAGAAACAAAACCTGATCCTCATATGGTGATCTAAAAACTTTGCCCCCTTATCTTGTATTCTCTGTAGGCAAGTGATCTCTAAATAAATGAGGGAGAGCAGATATGAATTCCAGGGGAACCAGAAATGAACAGTGAGACTATTTCTCTCACTTCTTGGTCCTATAAATAGTCATGTAGTAGGCAGCAGAGCGAGGTCTGTGGCTGCCCAGGGGTGGACCAGGGGCCTGCCTCCCATCTCTGATTCCCTCATTAGAATGTCATCTCCTCTCAAGAATGGATTGTTTCCCCCTGTATCTGTATATTCCCAGTCCTGGTAGCACAGTGCCTGAAGAAAGTAGGTGCTTCGTAAGTGAAAGTCAACTATTTCCTGGCTACCTTGGTCCATTCTGCCTCAGAGGAAAAACACGACTAAGCCAAAGTGATGGCTAGTTGGCCAGCCCTGTGTAAGCTGGACCCAGATCCATCCACTTTGGGAGACCTAAGGCTCTTACCTGTACAAGGGGGCTAAAGTTGCTTTGTGTGATTGAAAGACAGCTTCCTGGCCCACTGGGAAGGCAAATTCTACCCCCTTCCCAAATTTCCTTTTCTTCTGGGTCCTTTGCTATGCCTACAAATAATCTTCCATTCCCTGGTATCTATGAGTTATTCTCCTTCTCAAGGTCCTGTCTGGTCTGCTTGTAAGAACATCATGATGGTTTGATAAGTGGCTGTTGACATCCCCATTTGCTCACTTCTCCCCAGGTTGACTCACTGTTCCTTGGCCAAGCTCGTTTAATAAAGATATATCACATGCCCAGTGGAACCCATTCTGTCTAAACCTTCTCAAAGCTTTGGGCACTCAAAAGCCAAAGGCCCCAGTGTCAAGTCACTTCATTCATTTTGGTTTGGCACCTACCACATTATTGGTACGTAAGCCATGCTCTTCCTTATACTGATACTTCTTTTCTGTTTTGGTCTCCGTGTCCAGGGGATGCTGCTGATGTCACAGCAGGAACACAGTGACATCAGCACTTGTTTGCCAGTACACAGAGAGAGCCAGTAAATGGCTGGGCCAGAGAAGAACTTAATGGGAATAAAACTTTCATATTCCTGGGCTTCATGACTTTGTCAGGGTAGGGGCTCCCCCTACTGACACAGATCACATGTCCATTCCATGCTTTAGCAGGAAGGCTGCCAGAATTGCTATAGGGGGAAAAATCCAATATTCTGCAACCAACCTGGTGGCAAGCTGCTCAAACTTAGCAAGACTGGTCCTTGGATAACAGAGAGTGTTGCCAGGCTTGCACTTGAAAATTTCCCAGCTCAGCAGGACCTGCAGAAACTTGTGCTCTACAGGTAGTCTTTGATACAGAAATATATTTTTATTGGTCAGACCTGTGATTTCATCAGCAGATGGAATTCCTAGTGCTCAAATTCCCTCTGCCAACACAAACTGGCAACTTATCTGAAATGGACAGTCTCTGAAAGACCCTTGGAGACAGTGGGAAGTAAAGTGAGTAAAACTGTCCATGTCTATGCAATTCTAGTGACCTCAAAGCAACAAGTAACAAGGCAGGGAAGTCCAACCCAGACAAGGCATAATTCTCCAGAGAAGAAGTACTAGAGAAAATGGTAAATGGCTGGTGGCTTGACTGTTCCCCTTCCTATAAGTGTCTGGAGTAGCCCTACAGAGGAGGCTTTGCTGCTGCCATTCGTTATTACCATTTTAGAGAACCATCAATCAATCAACATTTATTAAGCACCTACTGTGTGCCAGGAACTAGGCTAAATGCTTTAGATAGAAAAGAAGCAAAAGATAATCCCTGTCCTTAATCCCTGTCCAATCAATGGGAGAGATAATATGCAAACAAATATATACAATGCAAGTCAGATGCAGGATAAATAGGAAGGAATTAAAAGAGGAAAAGCACTGGAATTAAGTGGGGTTAGGGAGAGCTTCCAGTAGCTGGCAGGACTTTATTTGGGTCTTAAAGGAAAAGCTCAATGAGATGAAGGTTAAAAACAGTTAGCAAGTGACACAGGTGGGACCCAAACAAGACCCAGGTCTCTGGATTCCAAAACCGACTAGAGCCTGTGGCCATTACCCATTCACTCACTCATTCACTCACTCATTCATTCATTCATTCATGCAACAATCTTTCAAGTACTGTGCTAGATGCTAGTGAGAAAAAGGGAAAACAGAAGTAGTCTCCCTGCTCAAGGAGCCTGCACACTTCTGGGGGAGGTGACCAGCACACAGATAGGTAAATACCAAATATATGCAAAGTAAAAGGAGGCAGCCATAGCACAGAGCATGGACCAGAGAACCAGAGGACCTTTGGGTGACTCTGGGTAAGTCACCTGATCACCCCATGCAGGTAGGCAGGTAACAGGCATTTGTTAAGCACTTATGTTAAACACTGGGGATACAAATACAAACAAAAGCTTCTATTCTAATAGAGAAGAAAACACACCAAAAGAAAGGGAAAGAAAGTCAGTTGTGAATGGGAGAAGGACAAAGGTACTTGTGTGAGGCAATGGTGTAGATGTCAGAAAGTTCAAAGCACAACCAGAAGGGGAATAAAGGTTGGCCAGGCTAGGACCCTCTCCAAAATGGCAGAGTTCACCAATGGGAGAAGGAGACTGGCATAGAAGATGGGTGTTCCAGGGTAAGGAACCTTTAGCTTCCTCATTTACAAGATATTAAGTTGAACCAGATGGTCTCTGAGCTTTATATCTATGATCTTAAACATAAAGAACCAGAATAAGAAAGACCCTTGCAGTTTGGGGTGCAGGAGTTAGGAAAAGGAAGATGAAGTTTAGCATCAGCCTCTCAGACAGGATAGGATAGGCCTTTTTTAAGAGGCAGCACTTAAGCTGAGTCTTTCCATCACCAATGGAATAAGCAAAGTATGTTTATTTTCCATTCTAGCTGGCTGCAGAATGAATGTCTTTACAGAAAAGCAGAGGTCATTAAAACACTTTGCTGTCGATGTTGAGTTGTGTCTGACTCTTTGTGACCCTTTGGACTACAGCATACCAATAAAGTCCATGGGGTTTTCTTGGCAAAAGCACTGGAATGATTTGCCATTTCCTTCTCCAAAGTATTAAGGTAAATAGAGGTTAAGTGATTTGCCCAGTCACACAACTAGTAAGTATCTGAGGTCATATTTGAACTCAGGTCTTCCTGATTTCAGGCCTAGCACTCCATCCACTAAGCCATCTAGGTGCCTACTAAAACACCTACTGGCATTCAAAATGGATGTCCATCCAAAGCTAATACAGTAGTACTAGGCAGGGATAGGCTGAGTAAAGAAAATGGAAACATCCAATTCATTTAAATAGAAATTCAGATAAATCTAGGACACATTGTGGGTTGTTGGAGGGAGGGTGACTTCATAGATAAACTGGATGTTCAGATGAGGGAGGTCTGGATAAAAATTAGGTTCTTCTAACACCAGAGGTAAGTTCTAGGGAAAGTACCAGATCATCAGTTCCCAAGTCTGAATTCCTCCCTTAGTAAAAGTAGCAAGTCTCACCTGAGATGATCAGGTTAGAAAGTCAAAAGTCATGGGTCAGGGAAGAGCTCTGAAATCTGAGAGATGAAGTATCCTCCTACCACCCACAGAGAATCTTGCCCAACAGCTGGCTTAAGGTTTTCTGTGCTCTATCTGATCTCTCCTCCCATAACTAAGAGCATGACTGTTAGTCACTCTTTGGTTCTGCCATGGAAAGGATAAAGCCTAGAATGGCACAAGATAGTAGGAAGCAGGGAAATCCAGGTTGGGCTGAATGGACATACAGGAAACCCCAGATCTCAAATGGCGAAAGTTTGCTTTGCTTCTCTTTTATCTTCCAGGGCAATAAGCACAAAACTGAGCAACCAGCAGGTGCTTAATAAATATGTGTTGACTGCTTGACTATGGATGAAATCCTAGGATACATCTTGCCATCTGCAGCCCCAGCAATCAGAAAATGCACAGAAAACAGGCTTTTTGGTCTTCTGTCTCTAGCTCCATCACAGCCTCCTTTGGGCCAGGATCATTGACCTCACTCTAGTCAGTCCACAGCCAATTATTCCTCTCAGCAGCAGGGGAATGTGCCCTTCTTCAAGGCAGCTCCACTTCTGATTCAGTGGTGGAGCAAATATTGACTGTCTTGTAGAATCAAAGAGAGGAGGTCAGGGGGTAGGTAGGAATGAGGAGAATGTCTTCATTTAGTTCAAGTCCTAAAGGCCTTGTGGATTTTTGTTTCCTAGAGTAGTCAGTACTTGGCCCGTACAAGGAATGATTAACTATAAGCCATTGGTGAAGGGAGGGAGTGGGTCTGGGTGAGGTGCTGTTGTGGAATTGGCAAGCTACTCCTTCCTCTGACACAATTCTTTAAGTTTAAGTCAGTGGAGAAAAATGAAATGACCCAGTTTCATTCTAAGCCAGTAAAGATAATGAGCCAATATGGAGACACCTGTTAATTAACAACTAGAAGCTGAAGAATTTCATCAAAGCCTTTAAGGACTCTTGAGGGCAGAAAGATGGCCTGAAAACAGTGGATCTTGGCAAATGACATTTGTTTCTAGTAACCCTTTTTTGAAGGGCTGGAAGAACTTCAATGTGGCTCAACCACTGGCCCCTCAGCATGGAGGGGGCCCCAAACTTCATGCAAAGTCACTATCACAGTATCCTGGGAGTGACCAGGAAGACTTGGTAATGACAAACACACTGACAGATACTAGTAAGAAGATAGGAAAGGAATGGACTCCATCCATGCAGATGAAAAAGACATATGCACTGCTTCCTGGATGGGATTTCTAGATTGCTAATTAGTTATTGTATGGAGAAAAAGCAATTTCCATTCAAATATTTTCCGAGGGTTTGGGAAGATTCCCAGCAAGACAACTCCTTTAGATTGTCCAGTGGGGAAAGCCAGAGCAGAGTACTTCCATCATATCAGGCAACAAAGATATCGTGTGCAGATGGGGAAGGTGTAGCCATATTCCTTTTCTCCACTTCTGCCTCAGTGACTGAACATTTCTGAGTCCAATGACTCACAGTATCATAGAATTATAGAACCAGAACTTGAAGAGCCCTTGGAGGTTTAATCTTTTCATTCATAAAGAAACGAGGCCAACGGAGGTCTAGTGACTTTCTCATGGTAAGTAGTATCAGAGGCAATATTTGGGTCCAGGTCTTTCTGACCTCAAAGCCAATGTTCTTTTCAACATACGCTCTTTTATTAGAGTGAAAGTGATCTCAGATTCTCTTATCTGAACAAGACTAATATAAGACCTCCAGTGAAGAGAAAGCTATACCTTCCCTTTTGGATAGCTCTGAATGTTGAAATAGCAAAGTGTTTCCTTACTCCATCTCTGAAGTTGTTCTCTGTGCTCTGGGCTGAGAACAAGCCTAATTCCTCTTTCAGATGGTAGCACTTCAAGTATTTGAAGACAGCTATCATCATACTCCACCTTAGATTTCTTTTATTCATGCTAAATATTCCTTATTCTTTCAACAGCCTGGTTTAAATCATACATTAGTAACAGAAAAGCAATGTTCTCTAGATGGAATCTCTTAGACATGACCAAAGATGCCCAGGGCTGGGAAAGAATCAAGTGATATGATGGGTGAGGTGCCCAGCAAGAAGTTACAACTAGAAAGCTGGTTTAGAGCCTCGGGTGTTTATATATGCCACTGGATATAAATAACAACCAACATGAATGACATTGTAGCATAAGAAGGATGATCTCATTTGGTCCAAAAGCTTTTTCCACCTCAAAATCTTCTTTCTCTCCTTTGATCAAGAAGTTATCTACCTGGTGGATCCCTCTGCTCCTGCATCTGCTCTATTTGTCAGCATGTCTTCTGTGCTGCTAGGTATATGACCTTTGACAAGTTCCCCTTTTTTTCTGAGCTTCAGTTTTATGCTCTGTAAAATGGGGGGGGGGGTTGTAGTAAATGATCACAAAAAGCCCTTTTAGCTCAGATATTCAGTCCATGATTCTTTAGCTCTGTGATCTCCCTTTCTTCTTCAAGCCATGTGCCGCTTTTCTCTTCAATGACACAATTTCTGTTCTTCTAACCTAAACCAGAGACTGAGATTCTTTACAAGTCATCACACATCTAAAAACTAGAAAACAAAACAGTGTCTGAACCTTTTCCCAACTTCACACAAACCTCAAAACGGAACTTGGTGTTAAGTGCTCAAAGACTTTCATTTCAAATCTGAGAAACAAATGGCTGACTCATGGTCTCAAGCTTCATTGGTCTTATATGGTCTCAGTCATTCAAGGGACAATGAGATGGTGGTCAGATTCTGGGAAAGAGTGGAAAGAGCTCTGGACTAGGAGTTAGGAGACCTGGTTTCTAACCCCACCTCTGTGACTACCTAGCTGTGTCCCCACTGGTAACATGTTTGTTAGATTTGGAAATGACCTGAAGCTGGGATTGCTAGCTCATACAACGAAGTCATGTCCAAAAGACCTTGATGGGCTAGAATGATGGGGACATACTAAAATGAAAAATGATGTAATTATTTTCCTCAAAGAAGTTAGTCTAATGGGGGAGGGAGATATATGTCCAAAAATATACATGATACAGGGAATATATAAAAAAGATAATATGTGCTACAAAGGAGGGATAGACAAAGTACTCTAGAAACACTTGTGGAAGAAGAAATCCCTTTCACTTGAGGGAGTAGGAAAACCAATCTTGGTCACCATCATTTAGTCGTTTTGGATAATCTCAAGTTATTATGGTTGGGGGGCAGCTAGGTGGTACAGCAGATAGAGTACCAGCTCTGGAATCACAAAGACCTGAGTTCAAATGTGACCTCAGACATTTACTAACTATGTGACGCTGGGCAAGTCACTCAACCCCCAACTCCCTCCCTAAACAAAAAGTTATTATGGCTAGAAAAAAAAATCACTTGGTATGGCCAACCTGATGGTAATGAGAGTCTAGTCATTCTCTAGAAGGTCTTACCAAACTGGAATTAAATTTTTGGTAGAGGACTAGAGGGAATATTTTATATAAATATTGAAAGGGGATATTTTACATAAAAATATACCTGTAGATCTCTACATGTCAGGGACCTAGAATTTTTGTTAATGTGGTAATTCCTTCCACTGAGCCCAGGACTCATCAATCACTTAAGAGAACTGCCAAAGGCTCAAAGTATACAAGTGACTTGCTCACATTCATGGAGAGGTAGAATGGGAACCCATGCTTCTTGCCTCAAGCCCAGTGACATCTGATGTGCAACAAAGTCCTTCATACTCATGTAAGGTATTACTGTTATTTTTACATTAATCTGCTGCTGTTTTATCTTCTGGCTGCCATCTTCCTCATTGGCTTAATGGGCCATCAGAAGTACTTTATAAGGGATTTAAAGGAACACATTGAACGTTCTTTCAAAATCTTATATTGTGCGTCCTGTTAGCTGATTTAACAACTCAGGCTCACCTGTCAAACAGTGGTTTCTCTCCACAATCAAATGAATCCTGTAAGTCCTTGACTAAGTTGGCTTGACCAGGCATTCGGAAGAGTCCTTCCTCGGTGAGTCCTCGCTCCCGGATGAAGTCCACACATTGTTCCACCAGCAATGGGGCCAGTCGATGGCCATACTTCCTCTCATATTGCACAGTATCTTCCAAACGCTGCCCAAAGATCCCTGGAGCAGGGAGAGAATAACCCCCAACCCCAGTGTTAATTCTTTTTCCTCTGGTTTTTTTTAATGCAGAAAGAACAATGGACTTGGACTCAAAAACCCTGGAATCCAATCTGAGCTTTGTCTCTACTAGCCACGTGACCTCAAACAACTTGCTCTGCTGACCTAAGCCTCAGTTTCTTCATCTATAAAATGGGGATAATGAATACCTGCAGTACTTGCCTCACAAACTTGTTGTGAGGCTCAGATGTGAAAAGTGAATTTTACACTTAAAGTACTATATAAAGTAATTTTTTTCCCTTTCTCCCACCTAATGATGGAAAGTGACCGAAAAAGGAAAAAACCACAATAAAACAAGATTTGATTAAGGGTTAATAGAAGAAATAAATGAGGAATGTTATGGCAGGGGACAGTGAACTACAGAAGCCAATCAGGTCCAGCCAGTCAGTGACAGGTGGAATAATTGCAATTAATATCATCTGTTTGAAGCCCTCTCTGATTTCCAGGATTACTGACTTTGGAGTTAAAGGGATCTCAGTGACTATTTAATCCAACCCACTGAACCTTGACAGTGTCCCTGCTACAACATACTTGACTGGTGATAATCTAGCCTTTCCCTGAAGACTTCCAGTGAGGAGGAACCCACACCTTTTTGACAGCTTTACTTGGTAGAAGATTTTTCCAACAATCAAGTCTCAATTTGCCTACTGGCTACTTCCATCTGAGATGAATGAAAAGCCCAAGAGACAGAGTTTCTGAATAATTAATAATTGATTTATTAATCAGACTAGCTGATAATAAATTAATGATCAGTGGTCTGTCCTGGGTCACTAAAGACTTTTAATGGAGATACTTAATATACTTTTAGAAAAGTGTGTGCCTCTGACAGGTGAAAATCAACCCTGATGGGTGAACAATGAATGGTGGATTGGACTTTCAAATGAAGAGATGAGAGGAAAGCCTTCATTCAGGTCCTCCTGCTGAGAACGAGGCTTGATCTTGAGGCTCAGTTGCCTCCAGCAATCTGAACAAAGAAATCCATCTCTACTCAGACCACTCTGGCTGGTTTTCTCCTTTATAACTTGGGTTACCCTTGAGTCTAATGGAAGGGTTCAAGGACATGGGCTTAATGCTTTAGGGCTGGAATTAACCTAGATTAGATTTTGTTTACCCTATAAACAAAAAGAAAGGTCTCCAAATTGGGTGGGGTTCTGCCATGTTCATGGAGCTTGTACCCTGAGGATTAGGCCAATCTCATCGATCAGCCTTGTCCTTTGAAGACTCTCTGAATGACCTGCAAAGGCTGGTCCCTGAATGAGGATACAGAAAAGTAAAAACAATCCTAATTTAATAACTGGTTATTAATATAATAGAAAAATAATCACTTCTCTCATATCCATTACTCCTGGTTCTGCCTTTTGGAAGCAAACAGAACAAACCTAATCCTCCTTCCACTTGAGGACAGTCCTTCAAACACTGGAAGGAAGCCAAGTCTTTTCTTTCCTAGGATAAACCTCCTCAGGTCCATTAAACATTGCTCCCATGGCTTGGACTCAAGGCCCTCACATCCTCACTGTCCTCTACCTGACGCTCTCCAGACTGTCAAGATCTTCTTTAAACTGTAGCACCCACACCTGAACACAAGACCTGAAGAGGTGATCTGCCTAAGGCACTATACAGAGACCAACATCGACTGCTTATTTCAGAAAACAATGCCTTAATGTTGCCCAAGGTCTCACTGGAAGTCACACTGCCCTGATGACTTTCACTGAACTTTCAGTCCATTAAAACTTGCAGACCTTTTTCTAAATGAACCACTGTCTGGCCATGAGTCGCTCAGCTAATGAACTTGATTATTTGGAAAAATGAGTGTGAGGCTTTATATTTATCCTTATTGAATTTCACCTTATTAGATTCAGCCCAATGTTCTAGTCCAAAGTATCAAATGCGTGGCCCACAGACAACACTTTGGGTCTGAACCAGATTCAGATATAATTCAGAAATATTTAACAAAAATTTTAAAAATACAATAAAACAAATAATATTACATTTAAAAACTAAGCCAACATACAGCCTACAGGGATCTTTATGTATGTATGTATTGGTGGCTCCCATTTCCAGTTGGATTGGACACTGCTGCTCTAGACCATCAGGATTTTTTTGAACCATACAATCCTCTAGTGTGTTAGCTGTCCTCCCATCTACAAAAGTGATGCATGTGCCAGCTATACCTTTATCTAAGTCATTGATGTAAATGTTAATCATGCAGAACCCTGGGGTACTCACCCCACTGAAGACTTCCTGATAAGCTGATGTGGAACCCATTAATTCTTTGATTCCAGCAATTCAACTTGTTATGACTGCATCGAATTGTATTATCATCCCATCCACATCTCTCTGTCTTTTCACAGGAATAGTGTGATTTGCTTTGTCAACGACTTGCTGATATCTAGGTAAGCTACATTGACAGCAATCCCTTCATCTAAGGAAATTATGTTAGTTGGGCATGACTTGACTTGCTCCGGACAAAGCTACATTGGCTCTTTGTGATGACCACTTTTCTAGTTGTTCACCAACCATTTTTTTTAATGTTCCAATCTAGAATTTTCCCAGGCATCAAAACTAAGCTCACTGGCCTATAGTTTGCAGTTTTTGTTCTCTTTCCCATTTTGAAAATCAAGACCTTTGTCTTTTGTCAACCCTATATCTTCCATTTTTCATGGACTTTCAAATATCAGTGACAGTGTCACAGGAATCATATCTGCTAAGTCTTTCACTTCCAAGGATGGAGTTCATCTGGGCTGGGTGACCTGTATCCATCAAAGACAACTAGGTGCTCTCTTAATATGTTCTTATTTATCTTGAGTAGCAACTCCCTGTTGGTCATTTTTGTTCATTTCCAGTGCAAAGATCATTCTCCTTAGTAAGAAAAGAATAAAAATATTAAGCAGATCTTCCTTCTCTTTGTTGTTGTCTCTTCCAACCTAAGCAGTCGTCCTAAAATTTCTTTGACACTCTTCTTTTCCCCAGTAGCTAAACAACAATAACCCTTTTTGCTGTCCTTGGCTTCCCCACCAGCCCCAGATCATTCTGACCATTAAGTATTCCTGACACTAATTTTCCAGGACCACAACACATACAATATTTGACCTATTATATTCTCTTTCAGCTTTTAAAAACCTAAGTTGATTTGTTCCACACACTCTTCTAAGAGTCCCTCCATTATCCAATTCCCTTGCCCTCCTCTTTCTTTATAACCTAAGACTTTTGTCCCCTTCCTCTTTATATCCTCCCTCTTTAACCCAGGTCTGATGAGAATAAGGTCTTAGCACTCCAGCTCTCCAAGCCATTCTCCTCTGTGACAGTTGTTCCATTCACATCCCATTTGCATGAGATAATTGTTTCATTTCTACCTCTCCCTACCCAGTTTAGTTTTTAGGATTGCCCCATCATATTCAACAGCAAATCTTCAATCTATGTATGCTTTTTCAAACTACCCAAATAATGATAACATTTTTAAGTGTTACAAATAATGTTTTCTCATAAGAAGTAAACATATATATAATATGTAATATTATATATTAAATCCCTTATAATTGGTCTTTAATGTTTACCTTCTTATGTTTCTCCTGAATCTTATAGGTCAAATTTCCTATTCATTTCTGGTCTTTTTGTCACAAATACTTGAAAGTCCTTTAATTCATTAAACATCCATTTTTCTCCCATTCAAGATTACACGCAGATTTGCTGGGTAAGTTATTCTTGTTTGCAAACCCAGATCCTTTGCTCTTCAGAATATGAGTTTTCCATGCCCTTTGATTTTTTAATGTAGACACTGCTAAATCTTGTATTATCCTGACTGTAGCTCCACAGTATTTATTTTCCTAGTTGCTTGTAGTATTTTCTCTTTAACTTGGGAGCTTTAAAACTTGGCTATAATGTTCCTGTGAGTTTTCATCTTGGGAACTCTTTCAGGTGCTAATAGGTGTATTTCTTCAATTTCTATTTTACTCTCTCATTCTAAAACTTTAGGGCAATTTTACTTAATAATTTCCTGAAGTACTGTGTCTAGACTCTTTTTTAAATCATAACTCTCAAGTACTCCAGCAATTCTTATACTGTCTCTCCTTGATCTGTACTCCAAGTCAGTTGTTTTTCTAATGAGATGTTTCACTTCTCTTCTATTTTTTCATTCTTTTGTCTTATTTTTTCTTGGTGTCTTATAACAACATTAGCTTCTCTTTGCCCAAGTTTAATTTTTAAGGAGTTATTTTCTTCCTTAAATTTTTGGATCTCTTTTTTTCCAATTTGTTGACCACCTTTTAATATTTTTAAAAAATTTTTCCTCAACCTCTCTTATTTGATTTTTTAAAAATTCCTTTTTAAGCTCTTCAAAGAACTGTTTTTGAGCTTGTGACTACTTGATATTTTTCTTTGAAATAGCTGTTTTAACTTCCCTATCTTCTTCTGAGTATGAACCCAGATCTTCTCTATCACAATATTAGCTACCTATGGTCAAATTCTTTCTCTTTTGCTCACTCAGTTTTTAGTGGCTTATTTCTTGGCTGTTAACTTTGTGTTATGGTAGGACTCCAGTCCTGAGGTATAGGAGATAGTATCTCAGGCTTCAGGTTTTTTGTACTGTTGTTTTCTGACCTTTATCTGGATACCTGATCTCAGGCACTCCTCTCTGCCCTTGAGTTGTTTCCAGGTCTTCTAGTAAAGGTGTCATGGCAAACATTCTTACTCTCTGTGGGGCCTCCTATGGCTGCAAGCTCACTCCTCTGCCCTGGAACCAAAACTAGGCACTCTACTCCTGCAAATGCCCACAGCTAGAAGGGTCCCCCATCCCTTTGTTATAGCACACACTGAAGTGTGCTCCCTCCTCCTAGCCCATAGCCAAAGGAGGGGGCCACATCTGTTCAGTGTACCTCGGCTAGAGTCTAGCACCTATATCTTTCCCTGATCAGCCATCTGATCCCCACACTATGCATGAGACAAAAGTTCCTGAAGCTGAAGCTGCTGCCTACCCAGGGCCCCCAGCCCCAGCTGCCCCTAGGGCTTGTTGTTTGTTGATTTGGCAGTAACTATCCAGAGATACATGTTTTTCAATCAGATCAAACCACCACTTGGGAAGTGGGGTCTTTCCTAAGGTCCTTCCTGAGTTATCTTAGGTGGACAATTGCCTTATCTAGACTTTTAATTATTTCTGCAGCTCAAAGTTCACTTTGAGGCATTATTTTAACTTGTTTGTAGAGGAATTTGAGAGAGGCAGGTAATTTCATGTCTTATTTTTCTATCTTCCCAGAATCCTCTCCCCAACCTAAGTTGATTTGTGAGTTCATTGTGTATTCCACATCAATCTCTTCAGACAATTCAAATTTGTTTTTTCCTTGGGGGGAAAACACACTGGAATGGTATCCTTTTTTGTCTTCATTTCTGGTCTGACTTCTATAGAACTTTAGTCCATGGAACTTTCCTTATTATTTGTCTGAACCCCATGTGAAATATGCTTTCCTGAAATATAAGGTGCATGTCAGACTATACCTGGTTTTTCCTTCATTCAATCAATGCAGGAGGAAAAGGCCATCACTGAACTACAAAATTCCCTTTATTCCAACCCAACAACCAATCCAGTCCTGATACTGAAAATCTGATCTCATATAGAAGCTATGAGTCTTCTACTTTTAAGGGATGAAGTTATTATTAAGACAAATTATTGGCTACTCTAGCAGATGAAGTCTCTCATCACTACTATGTGCCTCTATGTTAGGCTTGTGATCTGTTTTCTTAAAGCATCACTTATTTCCCCTTTTCTGTCTAGGTGGTTTGTAGCACACTGCAATGGACAAAATCAATTCTGTTTCTCTATCCAAAGTTATTCCTCCATGTTTCCTCCTGCAGGTTCCTAGATTTCCTCAGAATATTGTAAACATTAAAAAAAAAAAACAAGTTACACCTGAAAGATCTGCAGTTTCATGTCCAACCTACTTTTTTATGTGATATGTGTGTGTGTGTGTGTGTGTATATACACATACATTTTAATTAGTGTCAAGGTAAAATAAATTACTGTATTTATATAAATTGCATACACATGCATGCACACACGCATACACCCACACACATACACACACAGTATCCCCAAAGTCTTGCTTTAGCATTAAGACTTTTAGAATTCCCTCCATAATGACCTGGGCATGGATCTGAAACTAAGGGTAAGTAAGGTAGATAGCTACCCAGGGTGCAACATGCAGGGAGGTAGAAGCTGTGTTAAAGGATATGTTTTAATCTTATAAATACCCACATTTAAATTCCACAATTTATTTTTTTCTACAACACATAAATATGGGTTTTTTTTGACAAATTAGACTATGAGTATTACATGCAGTGAAGAATTAAAGACTCTAGTGGATAGTAGTACCACTTCACAGGTTCCACAGCAATGAAGGAAAACAAGTTTTTTTATTGTGATTTCTCTTTATCTGTTGCATGTCACTCAATACAATTGCTTCTAGCAATCATACCTTGTTTTCTGACATGGGGGATGCAGCCCATGAATTGGAAAGGGTGCTAGTCTCAGAGCCACATGAACTGAGTGTAAATCCAAGCTCTACTGCTCACTGGATAACTTTGGGAAAGTCCCTTAACCTAACTGGGTCTTGACATTCTTAGATTAGATGGTTCCTAAGGTCCCCAGGAGTTGATGTGTACACAGGAAGAAAAGAATATATACTCAATGGAGTCTAATGATATTGAGTTCACATATCTGGCAGAAAATATAGTGCCTTGCCTTTAATTAAAGAAGCAAGTTATTTATATGTAGTTTTCCACTCTTTTTCTGGACCTCTAAGCATTTACTATTGATGGGGGTCAAATACTTAGGAAGTTAATCATGGGCCATTCTAAACATTTAGCCAGCTGGCAGTTTACTGTCCCTAATACTGGGAATGGCTATAAATGAAATGACTTATTTTAGGCTATCAAATATCAAATGATAAATAACAATTGTGTCCACAAACTTCTATGGGACCTGAAAGAAGAAAGGGCCAAAATGGAGTGGACTGCATGCATGCCAATGAATAGAAACAGGTAAAAAGAGGAGAAATTACTTATACCTTTTCTCCCTGGGAACCAGATATTTGTGATCTCTGGGCCATCCCAGTTTTTAAAAAAGAAGCTATAAGAGGAAAAGTCACTTGGATTATCATAGCAGACACAGAAAAGGTGAACTAGTGATGAAAAATCTGTCTCTGGGAAAATTAAGCACAAAAACTGATAAATAATGAGAAGGTAAACCTCTAATAGCTGCAGCTCTGAAATCTAGAACACTTCCTTTAAATAGCCAGTAATGAAATATGACAACAAATGGCCACCCAAATCCTAAGGTCATTAGACCTAGAGCTGGAAGGGGCTTCAGAAGTCATCAAATCCAACTCCCTCATTTTACAGTTCAAAAAACTGAGGCCCAGAGACCTTAAATGCCTTGCCCAAGACCATAGAGATCATAAAAGTCAGAAATGGGACTTGAACCCAGATCAGGTCAGTGCTTTTTCAGCCATATTGCATTGACTCCTGGTTTCTACCTTCTATTTCCCCAGTTCCCCAATTCCAGCTGGCCCAAGGAAAGCATGCAGATTCTTTGCCTTCTCTTTCTGATATTCCTGAGATCTCACACATCTGTAGGCTGCAATGGTTTAAGAGTGTTCATTTTATTCCCATTACAAGGGAAATACACAAAGGCAAGG
Source organism: Notamacropus eugenii (assembly GCF_028372415.1). Lineage (NCBI taxonomy): Eukaryota > Metazoa > Chordata > Mammalia > Diprotodontia > Macropodidae > Notamacropus > Notamacropus eugenii. Next base: position 219,536,706 of record NC_092872.1, on the reverse strand, counting down.
ATGAGGGCAGGGCCATGACAAAGGAAAATGTCTAAATGTCACAAATTGTAAGGTTCTTGCAATTCAATCAATCTTGGTCTTACATACCTGCAGATAGATAGCAGGCCTTTTCTTCTTGTCTTTGTTCAACTCATTGAATTCTTGACACTAACTCAATTCTAGCTTTCTTGCTATATATTTCACAGACCAGACTGGGACTTGCATCCCTCTGACAACTGCTTTCCCAACCCTCAGTTCTGGGGTGTGGGAAATCCAGGGGCTAGGGAGGTAATTTGTCTTTTGCAGTTACCCCCAGCCTGGTGAGTCCATAGAAACTCTCAGCCTAGACAACTGGCCCAGATTCTCAAGCAAGGACTCTTGCTTAAATGATCCCCACTCAGTGTTTCTTTTCAGGCTCTCAGGCCTTGCTACCCTAGCTAAATGCAAGTATCTTGAAGGTGGGGACTATCTCATGTTTGTATTTGTGTCTCTAGTACCCAGCACAAAGCCTGACACATTTGTTGTTGTCACTCAGTCATGTCTAACTCTTTATCACTCCATTTGGAGTTTTCTTGGCACAGATACTGAGTGGTTTGCCATTTTCTTCTCCAGCTCATTTTATAGATGAGGAAACTGAGGCAAACAGGATTAAGTGACTTGTCCAGGGTCAGATAGCCAGTGTGTGTCTAAGGCCAGATCTGAACTCAAGATGAGTCTTTCTGACTCTAGGTCAGGTTTTATCTTCTAAGTCACTTAGCTGCCTGCCTGAACACATAGTAGATCCTTAATAAATGCTCATGGGTAGATTGCATATACTTTTCTCTTTACATGGAGATCTACATCTTCTGGTTCCTGAAACTAAGTATGTTTTTAGATCACAGATTTTAAGTTGGAGAGAACCTTAGAATTCACTGAATCATTTTATAGATGAGGAGTCATTTTATAGAAGAGGAAACTGACAGCCTGTAACTTGCCCATGGTCCAACAAGTGGTAATTAACAGAGCCAAGACTAAAACTCAGAATCTTTGATAAAAAAAAAAAAAAATCCAGTGCCATTTTCAGCATACCATCTGCTATGTACCTTTACAACAACCTTCAGTACTGTCTTAATATCTGGACTTTTTGTCTCATGAAACTGTGCTAAACCCACTGCAAATATGTGTTACATAATTTTGACTACACCCTCACTATGGCCTTCCTTATTAACTCATTATTGCCCCCACCATGGTGGCTTTTACAAACCTTTCATCCTTCCTCACACCTCCCATAGTTCTCTCTTCCCCTGTCCTCTCAACAGAGAACCCTGACTCATATTTCACTCTGAAAAATCAAGAGTGTTCTCAGAGCTCCCTCTCCTCATCTCACAACACCTAGATGCCTTTTGTCACAATCTCGTCTGCCACCCTTGTCTCATGTGAAGAGGTGACCCTTCTCCTTACTGAGGCAAATCCCTCTTCATGCACAAATGATCCCATTCAATCTGGACTTTTCCAGCATATTGCTGCCTCTGTTATCCCTATTCTCTCTCTGTCTACTGGCAGCTTCCTTACTGCCTACACACCTATGTCTCCCCCATCCTCAAAAAACCCTTGCTCGATCTCTCAGTCTTTGTTAACTATCATCTTATATCCCTGCTCCTTTTTTGCTGCTAAACTCCTTAGTCTACAATAGGTGCCTCTACTTCCTTTCCTCTAACTCTCTTTTCAGCTCTTTATAATCTGGCTTCTAAGATCATGACTGATTCAACCAAAACTACTCTCTCCAAATTCACCAGTGATTTCTTAATTGACAAACCAAATGGCCTTTTCTCAATACTCATCCTTCTTGACTTCTCATCTCACTTTCACCATGGCTGGTGGCAAATGTGCTCTTGAGGGGAAAAGTGAAATGTATCACAAGTGTAAGCCAAAAGACTTGGAAAATGAAAACAACTAGGAAACATGAAAGAAAAAAATTGTCATTGATGGCACCCCTTTAGTTAGTTGTGACTTAGTGAAGGGGACTACCCTGATAAAGTAGCAGACAAAAGGCAGTGCTTGAATGAGGTCAGCTGATCTGTCTAAACAAAGAGGAGGTAGTATTCTAGAGATGACAAAACTATTACTTATGTGGATAGACCAGACTCAGAAGAGTATTCCTGTAAGTTTGATGTGACAATTCAAGCAATGACTAGAAGTTTCTTTGAAGATTTAAAGGTAAAGCACCCTGAAGGAACATGGGTATTTACAGCAAGAAGTTATTCCTTTGCATGATTTAAAAATCATGCAGGATTTCATAACGTGCAAATGTTGGGAGAGGCTGCCAGCAGCAAAGATGTTTCCAGAGTTTCCGCAAAAAAGAAAGAAAGAAAGAAAAAATTAGAAGCTCCCTACTTGCCATAGCAAATCTTTAACGTAGATGAAACTAGCCTATTTTAACAAAGAATGCCATCTCAAATCTACATCATGGCAGAGAAAAAGCCTATGCTCGGGAACAAAGCTTTAAAAATAGAGTCACTCTTCTGCTTGGAAGAATACTTCTGGGACTTGCAATTTAAAACCTGTTCTTGTGTACCATACAGAAAATCTCAAAGCATAGAAAGAAATGAGCAAGGAGACACTACTTGTGTATTATTATTTCTCAACCCTACGGCTTGAATAGCCTGGAAGTTTTGTAATGATAATGGCACTCCTTTCGAGATTCTACTTATTTATGAATAATGCCCTGGGTCACCCTCCCCATCTTTTTAAAGAAATTGTAAAGGTGGTCTGCCTTCTCCCTACTCTACCACATTATTACAACAGGAGGATCAGGGAGTGATTTCAAATTTCTACATTTGCGCAGGCAACTGCAGCTTTGGATGCAGATAAGTACTTGACATAGACAGATTTCTGAAGTCCCATAATACTACCAAGCAATCCGGAATATTGCTGAGGCATGGGAAGATGTAACAGAAACATGTATGAAGAAAGTTTAGGAAAAAGTTTGCCTGGAAGTTTGTTCCAGTGGATTTGACAAAGATGAAACATTCAAAGAAGCGAGGGACAAGACTGTAAAATTAGCAGAAGAACTGGAGCTAGAGATGATGAGAATGATTTAGAAGGGTTGATTAAATTTCACAGAGAACTGTGGAAAGGGAATCCAATTGAGCTGCTAGCTGTAAAGACTGCAGATTAAGAAAAGGAAGCTTTGGAAACTGAGGCCAAATGAAAAGGTTCACAACGAAACAGTCAGAAGATGCATTGCATCATATAAATGAATTTTTTTCTTGTATTGAAAAGATGGATCCAAATGCTTTGAGATTTTTAAAAGTTCAAAGACTAGCTGAGTATAATATTGCTTGATATCATCAGATACACAAGGAAAAAAAGAGCTATGGGCCAAATATCTCTTGATAACTTCATAAAAAAAATTGCAGAACCAAACACCAGGGATAAATGCTAGGTGCAGTGGGTAGGGGAGAGACAACATATTGCACACCTATGTTAACCTTACTGTGCAATACTGTGCATAGTTTATTATTAACTTTACCTTTCATTCCATAATTCTGTTTATCATCATGGAATAGCATCGAAAATGTCTGCATTTTAGTACATTTTATGACTTGTATAAAGGTATTGTTTTTGTGCATGCCTTTACTATATGCTAAGTGAAGTGGGTAGGTAGGGATAAATTCATATTACAAAAATAATCCGCTTTAGGTAGAGGTCTGAAGAATGGTAAATCAAACATTGTGTAGTAGGACTTAATCAGTACTAGTTGACTGACTGGACTTTGAAATATTTTGCAAAAATTGAATTCTATTGCATCCTTTCAATTTCAATGTATTAAGAAATTATTACATCAGAGCCCTGTGGCATATAGAATTCATGTGTGTGTGTGTGTTTGTCCTTTGTTGCCCAAGAAGACCAAGCCATCAGAGAAATGATGACATGACTTGCACTTGACTTTGTTTTGGGTAAAGGAAGGCTGTGCAGGTCACCAGCCTCACTTCTCCTCCAGAGCCATCTGAATCCAGTGACCAGATATTCTTCAGGATGACTGGAGATGACCCAGAATGAGGCAATTGGGGTTAAGTGACTTGCCCAAGGTCACACAGCTGGTGAGTGTCAAGTGTCTGAGGTGAGATTTAAACTCAGGTCCTCCTGACTCCTGCACTGATGCTCTATCCACTGCACCACCTAGCTGCCCCTAGCATACAGAATTAAAAACACCACCAATGACACCAACAACAAAAAAGAATGCCAGGGCTTAAGAAAATTTAATAGAAAACAAAGTGTCAATTTGGAAGCAAGGAAAGCTCCCTGAACTATAAAAGAGAAATTAGCTTCACTTTCAGAATTCCGTAAAAGAAATGAAATTTATTAAAATCATCCAACTGGCAGTGGGCTAACAAAGTCTCTAACAGTCAATACAATTCATGTGATATAATTATAATAAGGATTATTATTATTTTGCTCATCTATTCATGAAACTGCTTTCAGGATAAGTTTCTTCCTAAATTTAGGAAAAAAAAGACTAAGGTTTCATGGTGGAGTTGTTAAAGTGGTCCAGTCATTCTGAAAAGCAATTTAAAATTACGCACCCCAAAGTAACTCAACTATGCATAACTGTTGACTTAGTGATACCCCAAAGAGATCCAAGAAAGAGGCAAAGGACCCATAGGTACAAAAAGCATTTAAAGCAGCTCTGTTGGCAGTGGCAAATAACTGGAAACTGAGGGAGACCCTTCAAGTAGGAAATGTCTGAACATATTATGTGTATCTGTGAAATGGAGTGCTATTGTGCCATCAGAAATGGTGAATAGCGAGTTACCCTGGGAAGTCTTGGAGAAACTGATGCAGAGTGAATGAAGTACAAATATGTACAACAGCAGCAGCATCTTAAAGGTAAACAACTTTGGAATTCTTAAGAACTCAGATCAACACAAGGAACAAATGCCCAAACATGATTCCGGAAGACTGACCATGAGGAATGCTACCCACGTACCCACAGAGAGTGGATGGGCTCAAAGAGCCAAAGGAGACATACATTTTTGGACATGGCTAATGTGGGGAACTGTTTTGCTTTATTATGCATATCTGTTAGAGGAGGAGGGTGGTTTTCTTTTGTCTTAATGGAGGAGGGGAAGAAAATAAATGCTTGTAAACTAATTTTTTTGAAAGGAACTAAGACTCCCTCAATAATATAAAAGGTAAATACCTTTTTAGTCTGTAGGCAAGGAGCCAAGATGGAAGGGTGTAGGGGAGGGGAGGGGACTAGATGGCTTTGTAATAGCTTCTACGTCTACATCTATAATCTGTGATGTATCTAAAACCAGAAGCTGGCATGATGATGATCAAGACCAATCCTCTCCATTAAGCTTGAGTCAGGCTGGAGACACTAAACATAATGCTTGGTGCCCTGTTTTCTTTTCTGGAAGATGTTATTCGTAGATGTCATTAACTACTATTTATGAATCTCTTCCCATAAGCATCTACATGTGACTCAGTCCTGGGAAAATGGATAGGGCAAGTAGACACCAAACTATGTATAGTGTTTTAAGTATTATTGTGCTGTGTTTTATCTCATTTGATCTTCACAATAGTCCCAAGAAGTAGGTGCTACCACTGTTCTCATTTTACAGATGAGGAAACTGAGTCTGAGAGAGGTTAGTGATTTGCCCAATGTTATGCCTTGTATGTATCTCAGGCAGGACTAGCAATTAGGTCTTCCTGGCTCTGAAATAGCACCCACTAACAAGGGGTTCTCAACATGAGGTCTTTGAACTTTATATATACATACATACATATATGCATTTGTCTCACACCCATCAGACTGGCTACCATGACAGAAAAGGAAAATAACAAATGCCAGAGGGGATGTGGGAAAATTGGGACACTAATGCACTACTGGTCAAGTGATGAGTTAGTCCAACCATTCTGGAGAGCAATTTGGAACCATGCCCAAAGACTTATAAAACTGCAATATCATTACTAGGTTTGAATCCCAAAGAGATCGAAGAAAAGGGGAAAGGACCTATTTGTACAAAAATATTTATAGCAGCTCTTTTTGTGGTGGCAAAGATTCAGAAATTGAGGGGATGCTCATCAGCTGTGAAATGGCTGAACAAATTGTGGCACATAGTTGAGATGGAATACTATAAGAAGTGATGAGCAAGATGGTTTTGGAGGAATTGCCTTTTTTCTCAATATGACCTATGTGGGCACCAGGCTTTGGAGTTTGTCCCCCAGCACACTGAGCCTGAGCTCTTTCATACTGTACCCAGGAAAGTTTTTCTTCTCCAACTAAATTTTTCATTCATTTTGCTACTGGTTCCCCAGTGAACCTCCTCCTGCTCCAAGCTAACTCATTGGCCAAGCCAGCTAGCTAACAGACACACCCTGGGGCCACTGGATTTAGGATACATTATTAAAGCAGCATGATAAGTACTGTGTTTCTTTATAGATTTCCTGAGTAATTTTCCAATGAGATGATCACTCATCACTGCTGTCTAGAGGGGTTTCCTGTTCTGGTACAGATTGGACTAGATATTCTCAGAAGTCTCTTCCAATTGGGAGATTCTGGGAATTTATGAGCCTGAGATTGGGCAAACCATTATCTTGCTTCCCTGAATTCTTTTTTACCATCAAATCTCTCAAAAAGGTCATTTAAACTGAAAACAAGGCTATTTAGATAAAAAAAAAAACCAAAAACAACCCCAAGCCTAAAACTTTTGTGAACACATACAGGAGGAACACAAGAATTCACTGATTTGTTGTACTAATTCTCTGAAGAAGAAATTAATATTAAAAAGCATCCATGAAGGACGTTATTGAGGATGATAGCCACTTTTGTTTTTTATTTTTGCTGCTTTTAAAATCATGTTACAAGGGATGGCTCCCTAGATAGATAAAGAAAAGGAATATATTTAGAAATGAAGGTGATATTAAAAAAAAGGCATGATGAAGCAAAAATCGATTAAGAAATGTAAAAAAGTGATGTGGAATCCAATTAATTTTTCAGGCCATTCTTTTTTATGCATAAATTAATTGAGCAAGACATTTTCCCTTATTCTTTTTCACAAGTAGGAAGAGGTTATGTGTGGAATATTGCATATAACATCAAAGTGTTGTCTGGTTTTACCGAATTTATTTTTCTCTTTCTATTTTCTAAAAAAAATTCTTTTCTATAAGGAATAGCCTTTGGGAGGGGTGAAATGTAGGTGATATAAAAAAAGAGATATCAATTACAATCTATTAAAATAACTTAGTCTAACATTTAAAAGCTCTGGTGATAAAACTGTTTGCCATAATACTAGGAACTTTCTTGTTATCATAGAGTTAATTATCAACTAGGACACAGCATTGAAGGACATGATTTCAAAGCCTATTACTTTTGTAAACTACTTGTCTAATATAGTCCAGAATGAGTTTACTGCTTTGCTAAGCTACAAAGGAAAACAATTTTCATTGTTATTTGACAGTCCCCTCTTTGCTGACCACCCAGACCAGATGAGTTAAATAATTGGGGTGTCACTATTATCAGTGAAAGCGTTTCTGCCAAAGTAGATGACTTCACCACACTCATGAACAGACCAAGAATGGACTGCCATCACAAATTCTTCAGCAATTACTATTGGGTGGACTGGGAACACAAATGCAAAACATATGTTTCATGAAACACATAAAACAAGATAGATAAGAACACAAGAATCCAAAACTATGACAATTTGGAAAATGTAATGGGTAAGTCGGGGCAGCTAGGCAGGGATATGGATAGAGTGCTGGGCCTGGAGTCAGGAAGACTCATCTTCAGACATTTAATAGCTGAGTGACCCTGGGCAAGTCACTTAATCTTGTCTACCTCAGTTTCCTCACCTGTGAAATGAGCTGGAGAAAGAAACAGCAAACCACTCCAGTATCATTGCCAAGAAAACCCCAAATAGGGTCACAAAGTGTCAGATATGACTGAAAGGACTAAACAACAACCAACTGGAGTACTAAGAGAACTGGACCTGATATTAGAAAACCTGAGTACACACCTGGCTGTTACCTACTGAGCATATCAACTTGGGGAAATCACTTAATCTCTCTGGGCCTCAGTTTCCCCACATGTAAAATTAGGGGTTTGAACTAGATAATCTCTAATCTCTTTTCCAGCTCTTAATCCTTTGAGCTTGCTTTCCTATAATGTGACAAAATTGCAAAAAAAAAAAAAAAAGTTTGTTTCAAAACTTTGAGGCTAATCCCTTGGACTAGCAATATGATGTGGCCGAATGAGAACCAGATTCCAGCTCTGCCCTAGCTGTGTGACCTCGGATAAGACCTTTCATTCTCTGAGCCTCAGTTTATTCATCTCTAAATTGTAATGAATACTTTCACAACCTGCATCAGAGAATTAATGTGAATATAAATTCACAGGATTATTTTTGAATCTAAAAATGCAGCATAATTATTATAGAATCAAAGACAGAGATGGAAGGGACCTTAGAGATGGTTCAACCCCCTTATTTTACAGAGGAGAAACTGAGGCCAAGATAAGTTAAGTGATTTCCCAAGGATCATACAGCTAGTGACTGGAAGAAGAATTTGCAGCCAGGTATTCTTGACTCCAAATCCACCACTATCTACTGCTCCAATGGTTCCCATTTAGTGGTTCATGAACCTTTTATAATGATGGGTCAAGTCTGCAGGGGTGGGGAACCTGTGGCCTCGAGGTCAAATGTGGCCCTCTCGGTCCTCAAGTACAGCTCTTTGACTGAAACCAAACTTTGGATTCAGCTCCTCAACCCTAGTTCAAGGAGTTCATGCTAAAAATTCTTTAATGGCGTCTTAAGCAATAAATAATTGTAGAACATTGTTTTAGTTGTTTTGTTGTTAGAAGATGTTCATGAAACAAAAAAACTTTGGGAAGCACTGTACTCCATGAAGACAATTACATTCCCAGGATCTAACTAGGCTGGGCACATTTACAGACATACAGCTGATTTGTTATTCCATCTACTCTTTATACAGATCCAACCCCTTTCTAATGGCTTCACTCCAGAACATAGACATCATTTGGAATCATTTGGAATCACAATAGTCCCAAGAAGTAGGTGTTACCATTGTTCTCATTTTACAGATGAGGAAACTGAGTCTGAGAGAGGTTAGTGACTTGCCCAAGGTTACACCTTGTATGTGTCTCATACTATGACTATTTGAAATGAAAAATTATCTCATTTGATATTTAGAATAACCCTGGGAGGTAGGTGTTATTATTATCTTCATGAGATACATGGCCTATTTGTCTGTACATCAAAGTGGCTAAAGATGGCTTGTCTATACTTGTGCCCTCTGACGAGGCTATGGATGAAACAACTGCTTTGGGGGTGTTGTGTTACCAAGGAGATGTGAGGCTCAGAAAGTCAAGGAGGAGAGGAAGAAGATTGAGGATGAACTTCCAACTTGACTGCCAAGTAGAAGGATGGGTCACTCACTATGAGGCCAAGGTCTCCCACTCCATCCTGGGCAATCCCTAGGCCTCCTAATCTATATCTGGCCACTGGACCCAGATGGCTCCGGGGGAGAAAGTGAGGCTGGCGACTTTCCCCAGTCACTTAAATCCAATTCACTTGCAAGTCCTGGCATCACCTCCCTGATGTCATGGTCCTCTCCGAGAATGAAGGACAAACCACAAGCACTCACTACATAACAGGTGCCATCCTAGGAGCTGGGAAATACAAAAACAATACATTTAAACGTATGAAGTCTATGCGATGTAAATACAGGTAATGGTGGGGGGTGAGAGGGGGACACACTAGCAGAAGAGGGGATGGAAGAAGGCTTCCCATAAGTGGTAGTACCTGAGCTGATGTGGACATGGTTAGAAAGCAGAGCTCTGCCACCCCTGTCCCTCCAAGTGTGGCTGCTGCATCTTCTTGGGCAAAAGAAGTTATCTTTCTATCAGGGCTCCATTTTTTTAAGGGGGGCAGAGCTTTCAGCACAGTACCTAAAGAAAGATGGCATTATTCATCCGTTTCCTCCTGGGCCTTTTTATTTGCTGCTGGGTTTGGAAACAAGTTCAGAAGTATAGGAGCACTCTATCTAGCCGGCTGGACTATTTGAAATGCAAATTCATCAGGGTGTTTTAAGGGTTAATTGCTACTTACAGGCAGGACAGCAAAAATGTACATCAGGATTTCCTAACTCAAACTCTACTCCCAGAGACCAGTTAAACTCTCGGACTATTTCTGCTGCCCTCCTTGGCCATGAAGGTCTGAATGGGAAATTGATGTTTGTCATAGGAGCTGGAAAGAACCTAAGAAATCCGCTAGTCTGACCCTTTTATTTGACAGAAGGGAAAACAGGCACAGAGAGGGAAACTAACTTGCTTCTCCTCTACTTCACATAGGTAATAAATTCCCAGGTCTCCTTATTTCAAGTCACCCCACTTTTCCACTATACCACAATGAAGCTGGACCAAGTGAGGAGGAAGAGGGAAAGTTAGTTTTTTTGGTTTATAGGTTTTAAGACAGTAGTAAATAGTAGTGAAAGTTTTGTATACCAGTAAAAATCTCCCCCAGATGGAGGAGATAAGACAAATACACAAAGAACTTCAGTAAAACAGGGAAATTATGGTGCTGTAAAAAAAAATGGTATCAATAAAATCTTATTTACAAAAAATAAAGTGTAAAAAGTGTCCTAAGAGAGACCTAGAGAAAGCACTGAGGGGTTCATTCATTCATTCAACAAGCATTTAGGCTCTATTAGAAGCCATTGCTAGAGTTGAGAGACAAAAATTAAACATTCACAGTGAAAAGGGAAGGGGAAAATACCAGCACCCACTAAGAATAAGGAAAGCCTCCTTTAAGAAGTCATAACTGAAATGGGCCTTGGAAATGGGGCAGCCAATGGAAGTATTTCTTTTCTAGTCCTGTTGGTTACAATGACTGATTTGAGAAAAGAATGAAGATCCATTTGAAGATTAATAGAATATTTATTGCCATTCAAAATGAGATTGGTTAACCCATCAAAGACATCCCATTCATTTAGTTAAACATAGATCCAGATGAATAACTAAAAGTAGATTCAGAGGAAGGAGGGAATATATTGGGTTGAGGCAGGGAAAGGGGAACGACTAACTTCTATATATTGAATTCTAGTCTGTGCTGATCTCCACTAATGCATCACCAACTGCCTATTGGACATTCCAAGCTGGATGTGCCGCAGGTATTTCAAACTCACTGTGTCTAAAACAGAACGCTCTCTTCTCCCAGCCCCAACACTATCTCTCCTCTGAATTTCTCTATATGTGTTGAAGGTACTACCATCTTTCCTACCACACAGGTTCACATCCTCAGAGATATCCCTCTGCTCCAAACTCCCCTTCTCCCCAGAAAGTCACTCAGTTGCCAAGTTTGTCGATTTTACCTCCACAATATCACTAACATTAATTTTCTTCCCTTTATTTCCCCAACTCTAAATTTAATTCAGGCTCTTGTCACCTTTTGCCTGAACTATCGTAATAACTTTATAGCTGGTGTCTCCACCTCAAGTCTCTTCTCTCATCCATCTATTTTATGGCCACCAAAGTTTAATTTTCCTAAAGCGTGGGTCTGACTACGCATCTTTTCTTTTCAATAAACTCCAAGGGCTCTTGTATCTCAAGGATCTAATGAGATAATGCACCCTTTAAGCGCTGAGTAGATATAAGCTATTACAATGGAAGTCATGAGTAAGAAGTTTAAATAGGGAAGGATATATAGGTTAAGGACACCTGTTGAAAGGATGCTATTGCCAACGGTGGGGTCCAAACCAGAAGTTAACGAGACGCTAATCTAGGTTGGAGGTAGAGACAAAGGAAAGGAGGGCACCAGCAGGACAGCAACAGGTGACAATGGGAGGTGGGAAGGGTTTGAGGGGGGCAGGGAAAAGAAAGAGGAAGAAAGAGATAGGAGTCAAAGATGACTCAGGTTTTGAGTTTGCCCCCGTAATTGGGAAAAAATGATGACTGGTGTCATAAACAGAAATGAGGAAGCTAGGAGTAAAACTGTGGATAAGAAGGGAGCAAGGGCTTTGGTTCATAGTTTTAGAATCTGAAGGGACTTTTGAGACAATGGAGTAAAACCCCCTCATTTTACAGATGAGGGAAAAAAGGCAAAGCGAAATTAAGTGACTTTCTCAGTCTCATCATAGAGACAAGCTTAATTTTTTGGTTTTGAGAATGTTGAAGATTAGATGCTGTGGAAATCCAGGCAGGGATGTTTATTAGGCAGTTGGAAACTCAGGCTTGAATGAAGTGGCTTAGTCTTGTGAAACAGCATGGAAATCATCTGCCTAGCAGTGAGAGCTGAAGCCCTGGAGGTAGATGAGAAAATTCCTACAAGAAGAGAATTAAGAAAGAGAAGTGAGCAAATGCCAGGACTGTGTCTTTGCCAATTCTTTGTAGTTGTACCCACAGAAATTGTTCTTCTTATGTATCGTAGATGTCACTGCTGAAGTCACCCAATGTCTTCAGGCATCCCTAAGGGTGTCCCAAAGAATGGATGGATGTGATACATGGCCTATCTGTCTGTACATCAAAGTGGCTAAAGATGGCTTGTCTATACTTGTGCCCTCTGACGAGGCTATGGATGAAACAACTGCTTTGGGGGTGTTGTGTTACCCTGGAGATATGAGGCTCAGAAAGTCATGGAGGAGAGGAAGAAGACTGAGGATGAACTTTCAACTTGACTGCCAGGTGGAAGGATGGGGCTGTTATCCAGTTAGGGGGCCCACCTTGGGGGAGAGGACCATTGCCCCCCGTTCTTTAGCCTGAGCACATCAAGACTATTTTGGGTTGCTAATGAGGATGCTGGAGAGCAAGAGCTGCCATCAAGGTCAAGGGAAGTCTGTGGGACCTTGGGCAATTCACTTAGGGCTTCAGTTTCTTCATCTGTAAAATGGTGATAGACTGAGAGAGGCAACACTGGACCGAAGCTAAAAAGAACTGGGTTTGAATCAAGCATCAGACATTTGCTAGCTGTGTGACCCCTGGGCAAGATATTAAACCTGTTTGCTGCAGTTTTCCCATCAACAAAATGGGGATAATAACACCTAACCTTGCAGGGCTGTTGTGAGGATCAAATGAGATAATACTTGTAAAGCACTTACCACAGTGCTTAGCACAAGGTAAGCACAATATGAATATAAGGGGAAGAAGGAAGAAGGAAGGAAGAAAGGAAAGAAGAAAGGAAGGATTCTGCTTCAGACAGTATGTGACCCTGGACAAGTCACTAAACTTCCCTCCACCTCAGGTTTCTCATTTGTATAATGAGGTTGAATTAGATACCCTCTAAGGTCCCTTTTAAGATTTGTGATCCTCACATCTGACTACATTTAAGGTCCATTCTAACCCTAAATAATAATAGCTAACATTTACATATCACCTATTACGTGGCAGGCGCTGTGTTAAGTCCTTTTCAAAAATTATCTCGTTTGATATTCAGAATAACCTTGGGAGGTAGATGCTACTATTATCTTCATTTTACAGTTGAGGAAACTGAGGCAAACAGAAGTGAAATGACTTGCCCAATGTCAAACAACTAAGGAGTATGTGAAGCAGGATGTGAGTTGAGTCTTCTGCTTCCAGAACCAGTGCCTGATCCCCTGCGCCACATGCTCAGACTCGGAGAATTTCCTTCTTCCACTCTACCAAGAGTAGCCTTCTTTTTTTAACTGTCTCAACTCCCTAGTTCCTGTTCTCCCCTCCTGAAGAGGAAGGAGCAGATTCTGTTTCCGGAAGCAAGCAATTCAGGAAGCTGTAAACAATTTGTCACTCAATTGCTTACCATCCTTGTTATTATTTACGGATCTATTTTCCCTTTTACATAAGAGGGAAAATCAAACCCTGTCAGGCATGATTAATGACAGCAGTGGAGTGAGATCTGATGGAGGATTTTACTCCTGTTTATTTTTAAGAGATAGACACTACTCCCTTTCAGGGAGATCTGAGACATTGGGAAGGGGCCCCTTTCAGGGTTCCAAAGCAGAGAGACAACATCTAAACCCAAACCACTATCACCTACACAGTGGCCTAGAAGTCACTGAAGCAATCTGGAGTCCGTTCAGGAAAAGCCTGGCTTTGAATGACAACTGGGAAATTCAGGGCATTGATGCTGGGTGTTACTACTGTTAGCTCTACCCCTGACACAGGGAAATTTGTAGGTCCAACCCAGTTCCTCATCAGAACTCTCTACTGAGATTATATTCAAATTATTAATATTACCAAGGACAGTATCTTCCCCTGGTACTCTTAGCATCTAGGTGGGATAGTAAATAAAATAACAGCCTCAGAGTCAGGAAAAGACCTAAGTTCAAATCCAGCTTCAGACATGTACTATCTGTGTGACCCTGAGCAAGTTATTTAACTTTGGTTTGTTTCAATTTCCTCAACTGTAAAACGGGGATAATGGCACCCACCTTCCAGAGTTGTTGTGAGAATCAAATGAGGTATTTGGAAAGCACTCAGCATGGCGACTGTCACAGGATAGGCTTTGAGGAATATCTGTTCCTTCTTTCCCCTTATGCTCATGCTACATGGGAGAGCTCATGGTGCTGTTACGTGTGTGTGGAGAGAGGGGGAAGTCCTTATTTTTGTCATATAAGTCTGCTCCAACAAAGGGCAGAAATACCTCCCCCTATCCTATGTTGAAAATCCAGGAGATCCCTCCTTCCACAGCGCACTTAGAATGGGAGAGGCAGTATGACGCAGTAGAAAGAACAGATCGGAGTTCAATTCTTCTAACACTAGCTGTGTAACCTTGAGTAAGTTCTATACAGTAAGAACTATACAGTTCTCAGCCTCAGTTTCCCCATCTGCAAAATGGTTATTATAAACCTCTGTAGTTCTGCTTCACAGGGTTGTTATAAAGTCAGTTATTATGAACAGACTTTGTGGTGAGACCTCAGGTATCTTCCATACCAGGTGTTCCATCTGGTAGTTCCACTCCCACTCCAGTCAGGCAGACCATTTCATTCACAAATGACCTTAATGGGGTTTCGGGAGTGAAGAGGGAGACCCGGGAGGAAAACCAGTTTGCAGCTGCTCAGAGTTTTCGTTCTATTCAGCTAGGTGACCTTGAAGGTTTCTCTCCTTTCCTCCCTCCCCCGCCCTTTCCTGAGGTTCCAGTCTCGCCGAGCAGAGCTCATCAGTGAAATGTAAGAAAAAACACTGGTGACTTGTGAGTTACCTCAAAGGCCCTGGCAGGCCTGAGTAATGAGATGCCAGCCAGAAATCAGTTCCAGTGGCATAGTCTGAAACCCTGGAAACACAGCCAATCCTGCCTGTTCCTCGAGGTCTCAGCCTACGCTTTAAGAAGAAAAAAAAAAACCCATACAAAACCACCATCTCCTGCCACCAACATGGAATTTGGCAAACTGCTGTTCTCATGGATAAACCTGAAATTCCTCAGGGCACTGCCTCAGCTGCTTCCCAGTTCCATTCAAGCTGTCCCCCTGGCTTTCCAGGGATTTCCATGCACCTGGCTAGCTGGCAAGCCCCTCCCCTAGTAGAGATTAGCCCCCAAGGAGTGAACATCCTCATCTCTGCCCTAGGGCAAAACAGAGCCTTACAGAGTTAGAGAGCCTTCCCAGCAAGTAGGGGAGGTGGGCAGGGCCATCCCCTTAAACTGTCGGAGGGCCTACCAGATTCCACACCAAATCTTTTTTATTGGGGTGGGTATGGACAGAGGAGGGGACTCTTTTCCTTCTCCTTCTCAAGTCGTCTCTGCTCCAGGAAAACAAGCACTCAGCAACTTGGACAAACCAGCTGTTTTCCTCCTGGCCTGAATAGCTCTCCCACCCTCCTTAGCCTGACAATGCCCATGCATTCAGCGGTGCTGTTCAGACATGCAGTGGGCAGTAAAAACATCTTCCTTCCTAATTTTTTTTTCTAAGAACATTCTACCAAGGGAGACGGGAGGGGGGAAAGTTCTCTTTTACCAGCCCCATAGAAAGGTCATGCAACCCCCCCAGGGCCGAAAACTCAAAGGCAGCTTGAGGGCACCGCGGAAAGGTGCCAGCTTTCAAGCTACGATCCGCGGAACCGTCCCTTCCCCCAGATGCCCCCATAGGCGCTGCAGCCCATCCTGGCTGGATGTCACGTCTCTGGCGGACATTCGCGGTCCCGGTGAGTCCACAGGCATGGAGAAGGCAGGCAGCCGGGGATGTCGGCGCACCAGGGCGTCTGCACACGCCTGGCACACACGTGCCAACCAGGGTCCGAGCCCCATCTCACAGCTGTCCTCCAGGTGACTGCCCCAGCTCCCTTTCGTCCTCCTTCCCTCCGCACACGCTCACTCCCAGAACACAGTATTACAGATTTATAGCAGGAAAAAAGGTCAGTAAGGAGACGGTCATTCCAGCCCCTCCCCCTCCCAATCGTCTAGCCGGGGACACCGAGGACCAAAGAAAGGAGCACGACTTGCCCAAGGTCACACACGCACAAAGGTCGAACCCAATTTCTCTCCTTCTAGCGCTCTGTCTAAAGCCCAGAGCAGGAAACGAAGAAAGCCCCGGGACTGTTCTCTCCCCCACCCCCATCCACAAAGAGCTCATTGCTACTCCTGCCAACCAGCTGTCTTCCCTTAGCAAAGAAAAAAAAGAATGAGAGAGAAAGGGCGGACGAAAAAAGGCAGGAGGAAACGGTTAACAAAGAAAGAGGAAGGAAGGAAGGAAGGAAGGAAGGAAGGAAGGAAGGAAGGAAGGAAGGAAGGAAGGAAGGAAGGAAGGAAGGAAGGAAGGAAGGAAGGAAAGAAGGAAGGAAGGAAAGAAGGAAGGAAGGAAGGAAGGAAGGAAGGAAGGAAGGAAGGAAGGAAGGAAGGAAGGAAAGAAAGAAGGAAAGAAAGAAAGGAAGAAAGAAAGGAAGGAAGGAAGGAAGAAAGGAAGGAAGAAAGAAAGAAAGGGAGGAAGGAAGAAAGGAAGAAAGAAAGGAAGGGAGGAAGGAAAAAAGAAAGGAAAGGAGGAAGGAAGAAAGAAAGGAAGAAGGGAAGAAGGAAAGAAAGGGAGGAAGGAAGAAAGGAAGAAAGAAAGGAAGGGAGGAAGGAAAAAAGAAAGGAAGGGAGGAAGAAAGGAAGGAAGGAAGGAAGAAAGGAAGAAAGAAAGGAAGGGAGGAAGGAAAAAAGAAAGGAAGGGAGGAAGGAAGGGAGGAAGAAAGGAAGGAAGGAAGGAAGGAAGAAGGAAAGAAAGAAAGAAAGAAAGAAAGAAAGAAAGAAAGGAAGGAAGGAAGAAAGAAAGAAAGGGAGGAAGGAAGAAAGGAAGAAAGAAAGAAAGGAAGGGAGGAAGGAAAAAAGAAAGGAAGGGAGGAAGGAAGAAAGAAAGGAAGAAGGGAAGAAGGAAAGAAGGAAAGAAAGGAAGGAAGGAAGAAGGAAAGAAAGAAAGGGAGGAAGGAAGAAAGAAAGGGAGAAAGGAAGAAAGGAAGAAAGAAAGGAAGGGAGGAAGAAAGAAAGGAAGGAAGGAAGAAAGAAAGGAAGGAAGGAAGGAAGAAGGAAAGAAAGAAAGAAAGAAAGAAAGAAAGAAAGGAAGAAAGAAAGAAAGAAAGGAAGAAAGAAAGAAAGGAAGGAAGAAAGAAAGAGAAAGAAAGAGCGAAAGGAAGGAGCAAGGGAGGAAAGGAGCGCGGAGGAGGCAGGGAAGGCCGGCTCTGAGGGCACGTCCCGGGGGCCCGGGCCGCGCGGCCAGCCGGGGGTACCTCGGGTCCTGGCACAGCACTCGGTCAGGTCGCGGGCGCTGAGCTTCAGGCAGAAGGGGGGCAGCTTGAGCGAGCAGGAGCTGCAGAGGAAGCTGGCCCCGGCGGCGTCGGGCATCAGACACATCTTCCGCCCCGGCCCTGGCCGCCGTCCATGCAGCCAGCGGAGGAGGAGAGCGGGGCGCAGCTGGGCTCGGCTCGGCGCGGCCGCACAGGCACATCTGGCGCACGCTCGGGGCCTTGGCATCCAGATGACTTGTGCCCCAGGTATTCCAGGCATCCAATGAGCCGCGGCCCGCCGGCCCCGCAGACGGCGGGCGGGCAGGCCGGCCGGCGGCAGGTAGGATCTTGCCCGCCCCGCTCTCCTCCTCCGCCGCCTGCAGAGCTGCAGCCCACGTAAACAGCCGCTAAGTCCCGAGCGCAAGTTTTAACAAAGGCATCCCGCGGGCCGGGCGGGCCGGGCCGGGCCCTGCAGACTCTCCCTGCGGGCGGAACCTGTCCGCAGGCCTCCTGCCCCGGGCACCTTCCCTAGACTGAGGGGTGACGAGCGGGGCTGCCCCGGCCGCTCGGCTCCCTGCCCTGCCCTGCCCTGCCCTTCCCCCACCGGTCTATTCCAGTTTCCATCAGGATACAGGACGCAGGAGGGGGACTTTTCCACCCCGGGCCCGGCAGCCGGGGTCCCAGAGTAACGGCACCCCAGGAGCCCCCGGACACCCAGAGGCTTGGGGACCGGCCAAAACGTGGGGCTTCCTTCCCCCCACCCCCTTCAGCTAATCCCGTCCCTTCCTTGGGGGCGCCTTGCCCCGGGGAGGGAGCTGGAGAACTGATACACCGAAGTGAGATTCTCCCCCCGGGGGGAAGGGCTTCCGACAGAGAAGGCACTAAATCTTTCCTGTCACCTCACTTCAAAACCCAGGTGAAGAGCTGGGAGTGGGGGAGGGGGCGTGAGTCCCTGCGAAACGTCAGGCGAAACTTACTTAAACTTATGGGAATGCTTGTTTTATTGGGCATCTGTTAAGTTCAGAATCTTGAGGAAGGTGGAAAAGGGCAAGTATTAGCACAGTGCCTGACACATTGTGAACCATTAACAAACACTTTCTTCATTTATAAAACTTAAAAAGATCTTTCTTTACACCAGGAGTTCTTTTCCTAGCATCCATGAACTTTTTTTTAAACATTATAACTGTATTTCACTATAACTGGTCTCCTTTGTAATCTTGTGTATTTTATTTTATGCATTTAAAAAGATTATTCTGAAAAGAGCTCCCCAGGTTTTACCTGACTGCCAGAGAAACCCAGGACGCACAAATAAGGCTAAGAACCCCTGCTTTAGGCTCATCACAAATAACCAAGCTAAACCTTGGTATTCAAAGTCATGGGGAAATGGATGTTCTGATTTTAAATGAAATGACTGGATAAAGAGATATCAGGGGTCAGGGATGGAAGAGAGGGGAGGAGAAGAGAGAGAGAGAGAGAGAGAGAGAGAGAGAGAGAGAGAGAGAGAGAGATAGAGAGAGAGATTTCAGAATTTAGCAAGTGACTGGAAAAGAACACTATACCAGCTTTGGAGTCAGAAGAGCCCAGGTCTGAGCCCTAGGTCTAACTTGTATGACTTTTGGCTCTAGGAAAGGCATGTTACTCCTTTGAGGTAAAGTGTCTTCATACATAAAAAGAGGGAACAAAGAAGCCCCTGACAGAGTTATGATGATGCAAATTCTTCAGAAATCCATTTAAATTTGAGAGGTCTAGTCTAGTCAGGATCCCCAGCTGTTTAGAAGCTGCGATTCCCAGGTAACACTGGGCATGGCACTCAGTTTCCTTGTCTGTAAAATGAGGAAACTGAACTCCATGGTCACTGAGCTCTAGCTCTAAGATCCAATAGCCTATAGTTCAATTTTAAAGATCTATGAGCCTTCACTCCTTCCCAAAGGAATTATGTGGGGCATATTTACTTTTTCAGTAAAAATTTATTTTGTCTTGAGCCCCAGTGGGAAATTTCTCATCACTTCTTTCGATGTCTAGAGGTACTTGGACTGTGGTAAACACTAAGGTTTGGGGACACTTTGTGTGGCTTCTGAGTGACTAGAGTCATGCTGAAAGAGGCGTGATTAAGAGGTAAGGAAGAAGCAGCAAGGGCAGCAAATCTCACTAAGCCAATTTTGTCGTTTAGGACAAAACCAAGGTGAACCAAGTGGGTAAATCAGAGCCCCACCTTCAAGCCCATCCCCACTATAAAGCTATACTTCACCAAGGTCTACACTTCCTAGCTGCAGGTGGAGAGTCTACTTAGGATCATAGGAACTAAGGTTTAGGGCTGGAAGAGACCTTAGGGGCCATCTAGGCGACCATCTCATTTACCTTGATGGTTAATGCATCCCCTTCTCCCTAAACTGCTTCATATTTATTTTGTATTAACTTATCAGTGTATACTTGATTAAGGGACTCAGTGGGTTTTGTTCTGTTTGTCTTGGTACTCCCAGGACAAGCATAGCTCCTAACACAAAGGAGGCATTTAATGAATGTTTGTCAAACTGAATTGAATCATATTGAGTAAAGCTCAATATAGGACTGCTAGGAAGTCAGAAGTCTGCGGGGCATATCCTCTTATGGGGGAGGTATTACCCTTTCCCAGTGATGGCCTCCCCAAGCCTGACCGCCTATCTGAAGCAAACCTTGTTCAACTCTAGGAAGGACCCAGAAGGTTGACAGTGAAATACGTTCCCAGGGAGCAGTAAAGGAGAAATACCTGTGAGGTACATGGAGAGAGCCTTGTGATGGATGCACAGACCCACTATAAATGTTAGGGGTCATCAATGAACTTCTTCCTCCTAAGAGGAAATTGATTCTTACTTGGTCAATCAACCAGTCAATCAATCAACAAACTTTATTAAGTGTCTACTATGTGCCAGGAACTGTGTTAAGTAATGTGGTTATAAAGAAAGGCCCTTCACTCTAATGGGAGAGAAAACATGCAAATAATTAGGTATATGTAAAATATATAGCAGGTAGATGGGGTGGGTCACCTTAGTGGGGTTTAGCTAGGTAGACTGGGAAAGGGCCCTGGCAGAAGGTAAAGAATGTATTTGGAAAAAAAGATCTACTCTGTGGATAGTAGTCCCAAATAATAAGATTCCAAGAGCCAGGAGTGACCTCAAAGATTTTATAAGTTAGGGGTTCTTAAACTCTGGTCTGTGAACTTGTTCTGGGAGTTATTGTTTAATAACTAAATTTTCTTTGTAATCCTATATAATTTATTTAATGCAATTAAAATATTATTCTGAGGAAGGTTTCTAAGACAGAAAGATCCTCTAAGTAAAATCCTTTTTTCTACAGATAAAGAAACAGAGGCTGAGAGAGGTAAAAAAGGACTTGCCTGGCATAGTACAGTAGAAATTGCACCAGCTTTTGAGTCTACCTCTAAAACAATGCTAGGATTGGAGTTAGAGGGCCTGGATTTAAACCCTGTCTTAGATACTAAATACTTGCTGTTCTAGTCAAGTCTCTGGGTGTCAGTTTCCTCATCTGTAAAATGAAATGGTTGGACTCTATGGTCTTTAACTTCCCATCTATCTCTACAATTGGAAGGCTTTAGGTCTATCAAAGTCCCATGGCTAGTCAGTGATGGAGTGGAAGTTCAGACCTGACTTTCTGTGGTCCTAGATCAGTATTCTTTCCTTGTATTCCACTGTCACTTGTGAATATACCCACAGAAAGATGCAGGCCCACGTGAACAGGAATGGTTGGTTGCAGCAAAGAGAAATAACCTACCAGCAGCTGCCCCACAGAGTGGGCCTCACACTCCAAGCTGCATGGTATGTCTATTATTAGTCCAGAGCTTAATTTGGACAGGATCTCAGATGTATAACCTTCTCCTGACTCCCTTGCCCCCCTTTCAGATTTTTTTTTCCTTTAAAAGAAAAATATTACATGTTTTTCATGGGTCCAGAAATCTGGGCCTTTGAAATGGAGAGCCAGAGAAATCTGTCCTGACTCCTGAAAACCAAGTCCTGGTTAAAACCAGACCCCCTTTTGGCAGTTTGCAATGAATGGGAGCAGGTAAACTTGGAAGGTGTTGAACTGACATCTCTACAGAATTAAGGACAGTTCATCTCCATCCCGCTGCTCAGCGCTTGGCCTTCTCTCTAATCTTCCACCTCTCTCCCTGGATCAGGCACTAACTTAGAAACCAACAGGTCCCACTGATTTCCAGCCCCAGGGATCTGAGCCAGATATAGAACAAATGTAACAGAGGAATGAAAAGCGGGGACGTTATTTAATATGACTTCTGCTGTCAGAGTCCAGGGGAATTTAAGCCATGCAGCAAGACTGCTGAAACAGTCATTCCTTCCCCTGTGAGAGGAGGAAACATTAGCGGACACAGTCAGTGAACAGGCTCTTATCATCGCTGGTTGGGCAGTTGAGTCTCCTTAAAGACCCAGGCTGTAAAACTGTCTTTCCTTTTTAAAATATCCTCCCTACCCATAGTGACCCTCCTTGCCCCCCAAGCTTCCTTCCACATACCAGTCTCAGCTGCCATTCAAAGTGGTTTTCTGTGGAAGTTCTGCACACACACACTCACACACTCACACATGAAGCATTCAGAGAATGGAACATTGGGAACTGCACATTTGAAACAACAAATCTTTCAAGTGAATGCACAGGAATTTGAGAAGTCAAGGTCCACAGCTTGACTGAACTCAGAAGACAGACTATAGTATATCTCCTATCAGACAGAGGAAGCAGTTCTGGATTTTGTTTCTGAAAGATTTGGGATTCCTTCCCCTCTTCCAATTACAGAAAGGAAAAATCTGAGGGTAATCCAACTAGCTAACCCCAGGGTAACCAGGGCTCAGCTCAGACCAGTGCCAGCTTGAACCTTCACCCTGAACTCAGTGTCTCTTTTCATACTGGAAAAAGCCTATCTCTGTCGTGTAAGAGCTTTGCAAAGGAAAGGGGCCATGCATAATTCTACTGGGTCTGGTAGCTCAAGGTTCAGAGGACGTGAGATATGAGGAACTTGCCTTCTTAGCTTTCCCTTAGGCCAAAGACCAAAGACACACTGGAGGGGAAACAGGGTCTGATTTCAGGCAAAACAGCTGTTCTCTCCTGCCGGGGTTTGGGTGAAGGCTGGGGTCATTCTATAAGTCTTCCCAACCTCAGAGCAACGATGAAAACCAGGCAGAAAGAGGATATCTTTTTCCCAAACCCTACCCTGCTGCCTTGTGAGAGGGTGAAGAACTAGGTCATAGATTTGGAGGAGGGTTTTTTTTGGAGGGGGAGAGGAGAGGGGGACTCATTTACAGAAGAAAAGACTTGACCTAGAGAAGGGAAAGGATTTGCCTGCAACTACACCAGGATTTGGAGCCAGATTCTCCCCACATTGAGTCAGTAAGATCTGGGACCTAACCCTGACTGACAGTTACTAGTAATGTGACTACCAGCAAGTGAGCATTTCATCAGAATGGGCTTCAGTTTCCTGCCTTGTAAAATGCGGGGTTTGGACTAAATGTACTCTGAAGTCTTTTCCAGCTCTGGCTCTATGATTCTATAAATAGTAGGCCTTCTCAAAGACTCTGGAGATTAAGGATATTTGTAGATAAAATTACAGACCTTTTAGAGCAGGGATATCAGATTAAAATAGAAACAGATCTGTGCAAGTCACATGGACTTAGAAAACCACAAATTAACATTATCTATGTTGAAGTGTATTTTTGATGTATTTTATCAAACTTTTCCCAATTATATTGTAATTTGATTTGGACAGTCGCTGAGCCCTCTAAGAATTTAACTTAATTCCTAGAAGAGAATCACCTACAGGTTAAGTATTATAAAATTCATCACTTTTAATGAAGTCTATTCCAAGTCATAACAGGTTCTCTGACTGTTTTTCTATCTCAGAGGTCTTTTTGTCTACTATTTTTGTCATTCATTCATTGATACTGATACAATAAAATTACTTTTATTTTATTTACCTTTTATTCTGATTTTTCTGAAAAGGACTTTTGAATTGTAGCAAAAAACTCCTACTGGTGAAATTAAAAATGTCAACTCGTAGAGTCCTGGAGAGCCCAGGGCTACCATTTGACACTTTGAATTTCCAAAGATATTCCCCCAGATAATAATGAAAATCTGCATTTAAATTATTGGTTGAATTCCTTCTTCTGGGGATTTTCACCTCCCCAGGAAGTTAAAGTAGACCTCTAATTGCTGGGGTGAGTGGGGGGGCTGATTTTTCAAGCTGAGGTTTGTGGGAGGCAGCTCAAAGGGTGAGGGCTCATTTCACATCCCAGCTCTGTCTGTTCAGGTATGTGAGACCTTGGACATGCCTTTCTGAGCCTCAGTTTCCTCATCTGTAAAACATGGGGCTGAGACTAGATGATTACCAAGGTCTCTTATGGCTCTAAGGCTACTCTTGCTTTCTATGGAGCCACTTTGCCCCACATATACCACTGAAATGCTTCATGTGAAGCAAATGAAAGCCAACTCTTAGAAGAGGAGAGGAATTACCACTTGGAATAACTATGTTTGGGCTTTCTAGCACCTCATGCACTTCCCCAGTAACACAGGAATTAACAAAGTGGGCTACTAATTAATTAATCATAATGTTTCACTGCAGCTTATAGAACTGAAGACTATTAGAATGACAAAGGACCTCAAAGACCTTTCAGACCAGTCCATTATTTGACAGATAAGGAAACTGAGGCCAATAGAGGTGGTTAATTTGTTCAGTTAGTTAGCAAAAGACCTAGGACCAGAAAGAGGAAGACAACTTTTTGAGTGCAAATCTGGCCTCAGACACTGTGTGACCCAGGGCAAGTCCCTTAACTTTGCTTGCCTCAGTTTCCTCACCTGTAAAATGAGCTGGAGAAGGAAATAGCAAACCACTCCAGCATCTTTGCCAAGAAAACCCCAAGTGAGGTCACAAAGAGTTGGGCACTACAGAAAACAACCCAAAAACATGTAGGACTAGAACTCGTTTCCTGTAAACCATTCCACCTCTCAGTAATGCCACATTGTCTTGCCATTATACAAATATAGACTCTTCTGTTTGGCATTAAAATCCTGTCATAACCTGGCTCCAACCCAACTTTGGTTATTTTCCATTATTTTCCTCAATGCAAAGAATGGTCCAGCCAAACTGGTGCTCCCACACCACACTCCACCCCTTTTCTTAGTACCTTTGTACAAGCTTCCATGACTTATCTATTTCTGTCTACCTCTTAGAATCCCTCGTATCCTTTAAAGCTCAGCTCAAGCCTTACCTTCTATGAGGTCTTTCCAGATCCAATCACCTCTTCTCTCTTCTGATTACCTCCCACCTAAAATACTACCTTGCATTTCTTTTTACATTCTCTTTCTGTCTCATGATATATAGATATATATATCCATACATACATACATACGTATATGTTTAAATGTACACTTGTTATCTTCCCCTATAAAATCTAAACTCCATGACAGAAGGGACTTAGTTTTCCTTTGTTTACCTAGTTCCTGGCACAGCATGGGTTTTTTAAGTGCTTCCTGACTGATATATGATTAGTAAACAGATCTTAAGTGGGAAAACCAAGGTTTTGGTTTTGGCCTCACTACTGATGGATTGTTCTGTGCCTCTGAGTAAGGAAATCATAAATCTGGGGTGGTCCCTCCTGACTTTAAGAAAGAAAGAACACCCATAGAAAGATAATCACTTGTCTGACCGTGTCTTCTGATTTTTTATTCTGAGAACAGTGATCTCTGGGTCTGTTTGCTCTCTCAATTCAATTAGGTTCAGTAATCATTTATTAAATAGCTATTACCTCCAAAGCACTGTGGTTAAGGCTGAAATTAGATACAGTCTTTGTCCTCAGTTGGCTTATAACCTAAGGGAAGGTTATACAAAAGTACAGTACGCTTGTGGTCCGTGTACACAATTAGTTTTGATATTTGGCAGAATTTAAGAACAGTGGAGACATCCAGGGAGAATACTCCTTCAGCTTTGCGTGTGTGTGTGTGTGTGTGTGTGTGTGTGTGTGTGTGTGTGTGTGTGTGTGTGTGTGTGTGTGTGTGTGTGTGTGTAGTGATGAGGAAATACTTCACAAAGGAAGTGGCACCTAATTTGACAGAGACAGATTTCAGCTGGTAGTAACTGGAGCTCAGAGGGTGCCAAAATAATAAAGGTCCCGAGGTAGGAGATTACCATGACAAGAAGAGGGGATAGTAACAAGTCAATTTGGTTGAAAAGTAGAATATGCAAGGGGAATCAGAGGAGATTGGACTGCAAAGGTAAACTGGAGCTAGAGAGACGCCTGAGAGCCTTGAATGGCAGGCTAAGACACTTATACTTTATCTTGTAGCCAATGGGGAGAAAGTTTTTTGATTAGCAAAATGATGATACAGTGATTTAAAAAAATAAATTTAATGAAGTATATTCTGCATATTATTGAAGCACAATTTTAAAGTATTGAAAATTAAGTTGGTTCACTGACCCAGCTGCTCCCAGTCCTGCTTATCAGTCAGTGTTGGGAAGGTTCCATTGGGGGAGGCCTCAGCTAGTCTGTAGCTTTTGTATGACCTGTTATCCTTCAAGTACCAGGTCACCCCTCACCTATTAGCCAGCACATATGGGCAGTCAGGTAGGAGATGAGATGCAATGGCCCACCCCCTTTTGTTCACATAGACTGTCTTTATCTCATTATGAAACATCAGTAAAAGCTGGCAACATCTTCAATCCCTTGCTGATGTTCAGCAGATGTTAAAGTGTTGCTATTTTGATGCATTTTTTCATAAATTCTTTTTAATTCTCTTATCTGAGTTTTGCTTCTGTAGTCAGGAACTTCAATTTCCTTACTTACTAGTTGGATAACCACAGGAGAGTTCTTTAACCTCACCATAAATGGAGATAATATTTACATTACCTACTTCTTGGAGCAGTGTAGCTCACTCTCTCTTTCTCTCTATTAATCTCTACTTTTCCTTATTGATTTCTTTCTCTCCTTATCTATTTATTTATCTGATATATACTGATATGTTTGATTTATTACACCACTTTCATTTCCAAATATATCATTTCCCCCTCCTTCAGAAACCTCTTTATAAACTAAGTCATTATTATTACCAACATCTTCCCCATATTTAACTATCTTGTCTATCAGTACATCATGAGAGGCTTTGTTCAACTGCTGAACTCAATACTTCCTAATAACAACTGAAATGTATATAATGTTTAGATATTTCAAAAGCCCTTTAGAAACATTACCTCAATTGAGCCTCAGAAAAACTCTGTGAATCCATCTCAGAGATTATGAAATCAAGACTCAAAGAAGTCAAGTGACTTGTCTACATTTGCACAGTCAACAAAAGAAGTAGGGATCAAATGGAGGTCTTTCTACAATCTAACTACATTACCACACTACCTGTCCTTTATGCTTCCAACAAATTCTTGATCCATCAACCTCAACAACTTCCTAATGCTGTCCAAAAAATAAATTAATATGTCTAGACTCTTCATGATCCTTTATTCTTTTCCAAATGTTTAGGAGTTTCTGCTTATTTTTTTTTATTTCATATTTTTTCCAGGAACTGACCTTAGGATTTACTGATATTATCTCTTCAACTTACTCTATCCCCTCCTCTTTTCTGAAACTCATGGCATTTAGTAGTTTCTAGTTTCCTGGTACACTGTATCTCAAAAGAAGCCATATTTCTCTTTTATTTACTAAGGAGTTGTGGAGATTTGGCTGTCCTGGGGTTAATTTACCAATAGCCCAACAACCAGGTTAACTCACACCCCGAAATGGTTTTCCCCTCTAATCATCTGAAGGGGCCATATACTTTGAACAAATTAACTAGGTAAACTGCCGGTTCTTTTGATTTATGTCTCATAAATATAGATGTAATATAATTTGAGGTTCTCATGATGATTTGATTCTGTAAAAGCAAGTTGAAATTAACTTGCCCAAGCACATATACTGATCTATAACTTCTATGATTTACACTTTTCTTCTGTACCTCAAAAAAGGGATAAATTAAGACAACTGGTGAGGTTTCTTTATTTCTATAATTCAATTTCATATAATTGTGTAAATATTCTTGGTAGCTAAGAGTCTACTTAAACCAAAGAAGGATAAATTGAAGGTTAGATGAAACAAAAGCCAACCAGTTCAATCCTTACTGAAAGCATGGATTCCCTTTACAGTGATGTTTTGGGTGATCATCCAAACTCAGTTGGAAGACCCATAATGACAGGAAATGCAATGCTTCCTTGTATAGTCCATTCCTTTTATATTAAATAGCCCTAATTTTTGGAAAGATTTGCCTTATTATGAGCTAAAACTCTCACTGATTTCTTCTACTTCTCCCCTATCTGGTGAAGCGGAATGAGTCTAATCCCTCTTCCATGTGACTTTTGATTTCTTAGCAGCATCTAAAGGCAGAGTAGAAAGAGCTTCACTAAATGGACAATGATCCTTTGCTGTGTGTTTCAACTCCTAATTATAATTTCAAGACAAAGATCAGTTACAGATGTAGTCATATTATTTTGTGATACAACAGTTAACATCTGTTCTCATCTACTAGATGATAAAGTATTAGACTAAGTCTTTGGATTAGACCAGTTGTATCATTATTATGGCCACCTGAACAGCATTTCAAAAGTCCACTTGGTAATGTGGTCAACAGCAAAAGCAACTTTCACCATAATGGACAGGGATTCTCTTCCTTTTGAAGTGCTTTCCCCATAATCATCTGACCATAGTGAAACCAAAAGAGATGTCCTAGAATCAGAGAAAACATTTCCTCCCCAGGTCACTTTCATTTCCTGAGAATTCTGCCTCTGGGAAGTGAGGGATTATACAGTCTGCAGGTGATCAAAGCCAGGTCTAGACCATAGGCTAGGGATAAGGGAGTGGACTGTGGTTATATGGATAGAGGGAACTATCCATATATTTCACTAGCCAGTGAAATCAACAAACATTTTTAAGTATCTACTGTGTGCAAAGCACTGTGCTTAGCACTCTTCATATAAAAAAAGGTCAACTAACAAACAAAAGTTCCTTCTTTCAAGGAGAGTCTAATGGGAGAGATACACTCCTAGATGAAGAAACTCTCTGCCAGTACAGAATGGCACCTTCCCTTCTCTACAATGAGGAAGTCTTACAGAGGTTAAATGATCTGCCCTCTGTCACAAGCATGAGATTGCGTCCAAGTCAGGGCATGAGCCTGGACAGGACCCGAACCTGGGTCCTCTCAGCCAGCTCTCTGTCCCCTAAGTCATCCTTTTGCTCTGCTTTGTCCATAAAGTGGCTTCTAAAAGTCTATTTTTCTTCTGCAGTCATCCCTTTCCCCTCCCTACTCCTTTCCTATCCCTGGGTACTAATTACCTGTGGGTGATAATTAGAGAGACTTTTCGAGGTGGGTTGGATGCCCACTTTGGAGCACTTGGGTGGGAAGGATTCCCTGCCAAAAGATTGTTATCATCAAAGGAAAACATGGGAACTTTCCTGTTGCTTTGAAAGAAAAGAAAGAGTTCTCCTTACGTGAAAAAGGAGACACAAGGGTTTCTTCCCAGGAGGAAGCATATAAAATGACGGCAGGTCAGGTCATTCCATGACACAGTCTTGGAATCTGAGGCTGGTTTTTTCATAAGTGATACCTAAACCTTGGTCCTCACCATCTGGCACTTTTCACAGTCAGAAAGAATCCCTCCTTTTGAGCCCCATGGCATCAGAAAACCCATGTCCTTTGGCCTTCAGTTATTCATGCTTGCTTTTTGCTGAAACCTAGTGCCTGGCCTCAGGCTGAATTAATTGTGAGTTAATTTTCTTAACTTGCTGGCTAGGAATCTGGTACCTTTTGTTAACTACAACTCTCTCAGACATCATCTACACCAAGGGCAGATAATATTGGACATTTCATTACCTTCAATTTAACAGCTTAGACCAAACTGAACATGTGAATTTTTGCACATTAGAAGAATCCTAAATTTCCAAAGTATGTAGCAGCTTCCATTTTCAGGAGTTAATATATGTTAAAGGCTGGTCAAGTAGATAATGTCCTTGAGTGCCATTTTTGTTTTTGTATTCCCAGCTGCTTAGCACAGTGTTCATCACTTAGTAAAATCTTAATTAGTGCTTATGAATGAATGAATGAATGAATGTGCCCAGGGAAGGTCCAAACTGCTAGGGAGGTACCATTATTGCAGGGGAATGAGCTCTGCATTTGAGTCAGAGTGCACTTGGTTTTGAATCCTGGTTCAGAGACTAAACTCTATAGATGTCAGTTTATTCATCTGTAAAATGGGCAGGTTGTCCTTAATTATCCCAAGGGCCCTTCCAACTCTGAATCTATGACTGTGATTCCTATGGAGGTAGGGCTAAGGGAACAAGCATTTATTAAGCACCTACTATAACAACAAGCCCAACTAACCAACCAACTTCGTTCCAGGAATATTATTTCATTAGATCATCACAACAGCCTTGGGAAACAAGTGCTACTATTATCCCTACTTTACAGTTGAGGCTTGTTGTCTCAGTTGAGGTTAAGTGACTTGCCTGGAGTCACATGGCTAGCAAGTGTCTGAGCCTGGTTTTTGAATTCTTCCTGACTCCAGGCCCAGCTTCTCTAACCACTGTGATACCCAGCTGCCTGTGAAAGAGTCCCATTGGGAGAGAATAAAGAGCAATGGCCAACAGGTGGATGAGCTGCCAAGGAATTCTGCTGCAAAATGACAGTGGACAGAACCAGGAGACCAGTCCTGAGCCTGAATTAATAAGCAGATGTCTAGGCATATAGTAAGGGAAGCTAGGTGGCGCCATAGTGCACAGAGCACTGGGTCTGGAGTCAGGAAGACTGATTTTCCTGAGTTCAAATCTGGCCTCAGACACTTACTAGCTGTGTCACCCTGGGTAAGTCACTTAATCCCTGTTTGCCTCAGTTTCCTCATCTGTAAAATGAGCTGCAGAAGGAAATGGCAAAACCACTCCAGTATCTTTGCCAAGAAAAGCCCTCATGGAGCCACAAGGAGTTGTACATGACTGAAAAGCAATGACACAAGGTATATGATAGCTAACAAAGACTGAGACCGCTTCCATTTCAAAGAGAATAGGAGAGAGGTGTAAACCTAGTGTTCACATGGCTCAGGAACTAATCTAAAGGTCTAGAGATCCTGGGGTGAAGATCCATGTTTTTGGAATTTTCTGGTCCCTTGCTTTATGTTTTCCTCCTTCTATCCATAAGATTACTTCTCCATCTCCTTTAAGTGATCATTTCCCATTAAAAGGCTCTGGCTGTTGTCTTCCCACAACAAAGTTTCAGCTGCGGAATAGTGAGCTCAGCTTTTACAGGTGGGGGATGGAGGATGGGGCAGATCTGAACATCTCTGTCATCTGGCAGGAAGTGAAAGGGTTAAAGGGGTCATGTGCAGTACGTACAATCGTGCATGCACACACCCCTGCCCCCAACACCATGTATGTGTATACACAGAAGGATTCACTGTCAACACATAACCACACACTCACTGTCTATACACAAACATTCCCCAGACAAGTACCCAAACAGACACCAACACTCATGCAAGTTACATGAGCATGTTACTAAGAGAAGGGAATCTCTTAAATAGCAGTTTTGCTTCCTGTTGCAGAGGAAAATTTTCCTCCTCCCATTTTTTGTCACTTCTATGACCTTCCTGATGTTCTGTCCCAATCTCCTTTAGAGAGACTTGCAGACCAACCTGGCTATGAAATACACATGGGGGAGTCAGGAACAAGATGCATATCCGAGTAGGGGAGGAAGAGGTTTACCTTGAGGCAACAGTTTTAATTTAGAAGCATGGGAGCTATTTGTAATACCTCCACCAAATGGAGCCCATATGACCCGCCGGATGGCTTTCACCCAATCTTCCATGTCGTTCTGGGAGTTAGCCATGAGGAGGAAAGCTTCATGATTGACAGGCATCTTCTCCCGGTCTCCTGTACCACCTATAGGACAAAAAAAAATCACATCCATTACTACCTTATTGCTTCCTACACATTAAAAAAAATAATTGTTTAAAAGATTGTGAATTTGACAGAAGCAGCTAGGTTGCCAAATGGATAGATAACTTTCACACACTAGCACGGTGAAACCTGAGCAAGGTGCTTGTCTTCCATCTACCTCAGTTTACTCATCAGTCAAATGAGGACAATAATAGCCCCTACATCTCAGGGTTGTTGTAAGGATCAAATGAGATAATATTTGTAAAATGCTTTGCAAACCTTAAAGGGTTATGTAAATGGTAGATATTTATAGTCAGGAGCAAATGTGAACATTTCCCTACTCAAAAGACAAAAAAAGAGGATTTGCTTAGGGATCTCTGAATTGGCCACATGTTTATTTAGGTTTTTGAAATCTTAGAATCTGCAGTTTTCTCTTTCAATGACTTATATACTCTGCTTGATACTTTGCATACCACTGATCTCCAAAGAACCTTCTCTCTTTCAATTCCTTTCTGGAGCAAAGTTTTGTGGTGTTTTCCCCCATCACTGCTTCAGCAAGATTCCTTGGTTTGCAGGCAACTTGAGAGGCAGAGCGCCATAATTAACATACAGGAATGGGCTTGATGTTAGGAGGCTTGGTCTAAATCCTCGCTCTGCCCTTTCTAAGTTATATGTTCTTATGCAAGTCCTAGGATAACATAATCATAAGATAGTGGATGTAGAGGTAGAAGGGTTCTTAGACACCAACAGGTTGGATCCCTTTATTTTACAGATAAAGAAACTAAGGTCTAGGGAAGTTGTAACCTGCCCAAGGTCACACAAATAGTAAGCATCTGAGATAGGATCTGAATCTGGGTCTCCCTAGGCCAACAGGTCTTCCGATGTCTAAGTCTACTGATGCCTTGGTTTACTCAGTTGGTGAATAAAGCACTTATTAATGGACCTTCAGTGTCCCAGACTTTGAACTAAGTACACAGCTGTGAAATGATGGCAACACCTGGAATAGCTATCCTGTAAAGTTCATGAGAAGCTCACATGTATGAAGGGCATTTTGCAATACAACGGAAAGCAGGATGGATCTGACGTCAAGACCTGGATGCAAATCCTATTTTGAATTTTTACCATCTATGCAAGCTAAGACAAATCACATAACTTCCCTGGGCCTTGGTTTCTTCCTCTGCAAAATGAGGGGGCTAGACTAAGTAGCCTTTGAGGTTCCTTGTAGATCTAAGACCCTCTAATCCCTAAAGGATACAGAAATATAAACTATCCTTATTCTTTCTTTGGAATTTTCCTATTTTGTTTTCTTTATCTTTTCATTTTATTGTTCCCTACTGCAATAGAAAACATTTAAAACATTGTGAAAGATTGTTTTAAAAAAATACAAAATTAAGCTATGAAACTACATTAATATGCTCCAAATGTATTTTTAATTAAGACTCCTCACAAAAGTTCACTCATTCCTTTGTAGATCTTTGATTGTGAGTACAGAAAGGTGACAGATCTCAATTAATGCTGCTCTAATTAAAGAAGTTTGCTCCTTGGAAGGGAAAGTTTTGGTAAATCTGGACAGCATACTAAAAAGCAGAGACATCACCTTGTCAACAAAGGTTCACATACTCAAAACTATGTAGTTTTCAGTAGCAATGTATGGCTGTGAGAGCGGCACCATAAGGAAAGCTGAATGCTACAGAAATGATACTTTCAAATTGTGATGCTGACAAAGACTTTGGAGAGTCCATAGGACAACTGAATACTTAAATTTATTCAGGCTGTTCACTGGGAGGTCAAATACTGAAGCTGAAGTACACTGGCCACACACTGGAGACAAGTCTCATTGGAAAAGACCTCAATGTCAGAAAAGATTGAAGGCAAAAGGAGAAGGGGACGGCAGAGGATAAGATGGAGAAAGTCATGGAAACAATGAACGTGAACTTGGACAGACTTCAAGTGGAAGGATAGAAGGGTCAGTGTGCTAGGGTCCATGGGGTTAGGAAAAGTCAGACACAACTGAATGACTCAAAAACCACAACCACAACTACAACAACCACAACCTTTGCAGGTTGGTTGAATAACCATGTTCTGAAAGTTCATGTGATTATTCTCAGTGTATATATATATATATATATATATATATATATATATATATATATATATATATATATATATATATATACACACACACACATATACACATATAGACATACACATGTACATATATACACATATACATGTCTATGTGTATATACGTGCACATATGCATATATGTACATCCACATGTATGTGTTTATACATACATGTATACATGTTTATATCTAAATATATACACGAAAATGTCTTATGGAATAAAGATAAGTATGAAGTAACTTCATTAATGGAATGAATTTAGAAATCTGAGTTCAAATCTGACTCAGGACTTATTTAGTAGAAACCTTGGTGGAAAGTAACTTCACCTCTCGGTTTCCTCATCTGTAAAATGGGCAGATTAGATTTCCTTTTTTTCAGTACAGCAATACTTCAGCTATCAGACTAAGATAGGTTAGACATAGCAACTTCAAACACCTAGAGTAGAGTGAAATCTGGAAGTTAAAAAAAGGCAATAAAACAAAAATCTTGACGTCTCAGAAAGTGAAGCAGTCAGAGGAATATTAAATTGAATACAGTGTGATTGTTTGTAAGGAAAGGTCAGCTTTGACATGTCTGAGAGCATGACTGGATTCTCCAGGCGAAGCATCTGTAACCTTTATCAAAGTGCCCATCAACCCCCTGCTGAAAACTCCTCAGTGGTTCCCCATTATCTCTAAGTGGCCCTGCCACCTTTCCATCTTCCTTTCATATTCTTCTTCTCCACACACTGTCTCTCACATCAAACTGTGTTGCCTGTGTAACCCCAAGGCTCAGTCTCCCAGGCACTTGAATTTTTGGATTCCACCTTTCCTCAGGGCTTAGCTTTAAGGTCACCTTCTTTGTGTCCCCAGCCCCCTATTTGTTATTCTCTCCCTCTTCAAAAGACTCTGTTTTTACTTTTCTCTGTACAAGCCTCATCCTGCTAGTAGAATATAAGCTTCTTGAGGGCAAGGACTGGTTTTTGGTTTGGTTTTGTATTTTAGTCTTTGGCACCAAGTGAAGTTTAAATGCATAATAAGTTTGTTAACTGCATTGAATCAAGGCAGCTGGGTGACTTCAGTGGATAGAGCACCAACAAGCCTGGCGTCAGGAAGCCTTATCTTCCTGAGTTGAAATCCAGACTCTGAAACTTACAAGTTGTGTGACCCTGGGCAAGTCATTTAACTCTGCTTGCCTCGGTTTCCTCATTTATAAAAGGAGCTGGAGAAGGAAATGACAAAACCCCTCCAGTATCTTTGCCAAGAAAATACCAAATGGGGTCAGTAGACTCAGACACAACTGAACAACAACCAAAATTGAATCAAGGACTAATGATGCTCCTGTCTTCCTAGAATGCAAATAGCTGTGTGTCATGTGCTATTAACTCCTTAACAAGATGTGTGGATGCTGCCTGCCAATCATGGCTACTTTGATACTGCCCTAATTTGTGTAATTTGGGACACCGTAGGGCAAGAACAGTCTTTTATTGGTGGAGATAAGTATTCACGTTGCTGGCGGCATACTTACAGTTACCATGGGGATGAATCTGTCTAGACCAGGCTGTTTTCTCAGTTGTGGGCAGGGATATCCAGGGCACAGAGCACTTAACACAAAATAACACACACAGTGACAATATGGTCATTGGTGTTACAATCTTAAATATGCTAATTTCAGCACCAGCTGTCAGTCATTTAAAAGGGGAAATATTTGCATCTGTAGGGCAATATTTTTTTTTAAATACAGGGAGTATTCCTGTGATATTAGAGCCAAATAATTAGGCAGGATTTTACAGGATCATAGAATCATGGGTTTAGAACTGAAAGGGATCTCAGGGGTTGGGTCTAGAGCCCCATTTTACAGATGAGCAAACTGTGACCCTAGAGAGGTTAAGTGATACAGGTAGTGTCACAATGATTTATTTTTTTAGCTAGGAGAAGTTAGATCAATTCCTTTACCTAAAAGGTTAGGTAAAAACGACTACAATGAAGTCTAGATGGCACTCTAATTAGCTTTGTCACAACATAAAATTGAGATGCTTGAGAAGAATGCCACAAGATACTTGCTGAAGGACTCCTAACTGATTTCAGTTCTAGAATGAGTCCTCCTATCACCAATATCCAATCATAAACTGACCTTTCAGATTGCTACAACTTGTAGTTTTTAGGAGAGTTCATGTGTATCAAGGGCAATCTGTGATTTTGTTCATGTGAGCGCTGAGATAGCCTGGCAGAGTGGACAGATAATTGGGCCCAACTCATGCACTTAGTAGTGAAACAGATTTTAACATAGGGGAGAAGAGTATTTCTAGGCTCCTTCTTCCTTTTTCTTAGACAAGATCACTGCCTTGATCACAATGGCAGAGACAAGAAGTCTTTTTCTCCATGGTTATGGCTGCCCAAGTCTTTGCCAAGAACACTCCAAATGGGGTCATGGAAAGTAAGACATGATGACTTAAATGATTGGACAACACCAACAACGACAAACTCAAGAATAGAGATCCATGGAAATAGAGCTGTGAAGGCAGAGGAAAAACATAATTAGGATATGTGGGAGGTGACAGGGAAGGAGTCTTTCCCAGGCCTTCCCCTGTCTTTGGTAGCAAATATCTGGACTTTCTTGACTTTCCTGTAACCTACACCATTACAATGAGGTTTTCTAAGCTGGTGGACTGCAGCTTTTGAAAGTGGCTCCTATTTTTTTGAACTTTAAGAAACTGTCTCTTAAAATATATGGATGTTAATGGCAGACATCTAGGCTTCTAGATAACTTCAAATTACTAGCCTTGCTCCCTTCTGTTGTGATAATTTTCCTTCCTTCCTTCTTTTTTCTTTCTTTCCTTTCTTTCTCTTTCTCCCACCCTTCTTTCCTTTGCTTTTTGGCACTTCTATCTTTTGACTCTTTTCATGTAATTCCCAACTGAAATTGGAGAATTTGATTTTAAACTGTCTTTTTCAGGAGGCCTGGATCTGTGATTTCATTGGTATAAGGAATTCTCAGGAAGAGCAATGGCCTCTACCCACACAGACCATCAATTCTGTACTATATGTAATTCTATAGAGTCACTGCCTAGGAGACAGGATTTGCTCAGGATCAATCACATAGTCAATAGATGCCCAGGATAGGGCTTTAGCTAAAGTCTTCCTGACGCAGAAGTGGCTCTCCATCCACTACCCCATGCTTACAGCACTTAAATACAGAGGCAAAAGATGGAGGATCTTGTTGTTGTCACTGGCAGTGGCTGAAAATATTACTTCCTCTTGCTGCTAGTCAAGCATAGTTGAGAAATAAGTCCTTTCTTTGGACTTGGTGAGTATAATTGGACTTGAAGGCCTGGACACAGATAACCTGACCTTTGATCCTTCCAGCACCTTTGGGTCCTTTCTCTTTAAAATGGGGATTTACCACCTCAACTATTGGCTTCAATCAGCTCCACTATGAGAAAGATTGAAAAAAAAATTGCCTAGTCTTGTCCTTATCTAACGTTCTTGTAAGATTATACACAACATTTTGAACTTCTATTTGCTCCCCCACTGACCTCTATTTCTCCTCAGCCAACTGGAAGGAGTAAAGCATATTCAGTTTTTTAAAGATGTAAATTTGTTAGTGAAGGAAAGGACTCTAGGCCCTCTCCAGAGACTGAATGTGATTGGAATTTACATAGAAAAGAATAGGACTAGTGGTATGTGGTGGTTTCCATGGAATTGTCTTAATATAAACAGAACTTGCACCTCCTAAATCCCAGTTAATCTCCGTGAGTGAGAGAAGGCAACTCTTAAGTGCCAGGCCAATGACTGGAAACCAAGGAAGTATTTGGCCTCACTGTTTAATTACTGTTTAACTCAACTATAATTCCAGATTCCACACTGCTTTGCAAGGTGAAGGGGACCTCAAGGAGAGTTAAAGAAGCAATTCCCCTCCACCACCCCCATCAGTTATCCCCACCCCCACTTGTCTTGTTCTGGAAAAAAAGAAATGATGATGTGTAAGATCTGGAGAAATTTGGTTTAATCCATCTCCCTACATAATAGTACCTACCAGGTCCCATCCTTTGAACTAGGAGTACAATGGGAAAAAGGAAGCAGACTTTGCTCTCCAGGAGTTTACCTAGTGCTGGGGATAATCTATTGTTCACAGATCTGTACACCGATTAGAGGGATAGTGCAGAGATTGGTCTATCAACTAATGGGATGTATTCCTCCAACTTGTGAGACAATATCTCTGGTTATATGGAAGGGAATGGGGCCTTGGGAACACCTTCCAAGTATCTCTCACTACCTCTTTGGAATCCAGGTGGTGTTCTTAATCCTTAGTGACAAGAGTGTTTGTCTCCTTTCTTACTACACAGGGATTTGGGGGTAAAAAAAAGAATCAGTCTTGAGCCCTTGGTGGGACACTAAAGTATCAAGACCTGGAAGAGAAGCGGTGAGTCAGGAAGACTGTGGACCAAGGAGAGGCTAGATTAGGGAATGTGTAATAATAGCTAGAGTATATGATGCTTTAAAGTTTGCACAGCTATTCACAAATAATATCTCATTTGGTCCTCACAATAATCCAGGGAGGTAGGTGCTATTTTTAATTCTCCATTTTATAGATGATAAAACAGGTCAAATGACTTGCCCAGGGTCACAGAGCTAGTAAGTAGATGAGGCCAGATTTGAACTCAAGTTTTTCTGACTCTAAGTCCAATGCTCTATCCACAGAGTTATCCAGCTGCCTTTGTCATTTCAAACAGGGACTGAATCCCTTCAGTTTTTTGTAATTCAAGCTCTGCCCCATTACTCTACATAAATTATTCTCTCAAAATTCACTACTGACCACTATAGCACTCTTCTCAGTCCTTGTTCACCTTTATCTGCCAGATTTTGGTTCATCAGACTTCTATAAATAGAGTGACGATGTTTGGAGTGTCATCAAATCTGTTTGTAGGAATACCTATATTCTATCTGTACTACTACTAGTACTTCTGACCTATTCAAAGACTTGGATCATGAAGCTGAGACTGAAGAAATACTTGTTTATCAGTTCACCATGACTCATCTACCTTCTCTCTAATTCAGTTTTCCAACATGTAGGAATTCAATGAGCATACTTCTCTGTACATAATACAAATTTAGGTTTCCATATTTTCTGCCTAATTTTGTGATGACTCTGTGGAACACATACTTCTTTTGTAAATGAACAGATTTTAGAACGCATTTCTGATAATGGATTAGAAAGAGATAAACATCCATAAAACACTTACTCTGTGTTTGTTGACTGATTGATTGATTGCCAGTCATTGTGCTAAGTATTGTGCGTGTGTGTGTGTGTGTGTGTGTGCAGAAATACAAGTAGTCTTTTCCTTTAAGGAACTAATGTTATAGTAGGAGACGCTATATATAAAGAGGTGATGTGAGGAAGACAGGAAAGGGAGAGTGAGTTGATTCAGGTTTGACATGAGCATGGTTGGAGCCCTTCATCAAATGGCAATTTGGTCTAGGGACTCACCAATCAGAAGAGCAGGCTTCAGAGCAAAGTGTATACCTCTAGGGCTGGCTTGAAACTGAGGCTAGATCTATCTCATTCCCTGGAAGGATCATGGGTTTAGAGTTAGAAGGGACCTTCAAGGCCACGTTGTCCAACTCCTTCACTGCACAAATAAGAAACTGAGGCCCAGAAAGGTCATACAATGTGTCCAAAGTCATACAAACGCTCAAATTTGAATTGGAGTCCTTGGATTCCAAAGGAACTACTCTTTCTATTGTATCATACACATCTCTCTCCTTACCCATGCAGACAGAGCAGAGAATAATAAATAGCCTGTAACTCAAATTTGCAGAAAGTGTGGATGGATGGTGGGAGGGAATACCCACATGGATGAGCTCACATATCAATCCAGAATGACTCAAATTGGTATCTGGGAGAGCAGTCCACAACCCCATGATTACATCTGCAGTAGCTTGAAAATAACTTGGCATAGGCAGTCTTTTATTACACCGTGCAGGAGTGACTTGACAAATAGCCCAAACTAGCACCTACAGCCAACAAGACAGATCACTGCTATTTATTTTCCTCGGACGTCTTTGAGGCTGGCTCAGAGACGGCTTGAGTAGGGGCTACTTTATTGTTCCCAGAAGATAACAAATGAGGCTGAAGAATTTGCTTACATTTAACTCTAGCTAGACAGAGGAGTCTTATTCTTCTCTGATGACCTTGAAATCAACCAATCAATCAATCAATCAATAAGCATTTATAAAGCACCTACTATGTGCAAGGCACTCATAGAAAGCAGAATACCAGGTGCCTCCAGAGATGTGGAAATGCACAGATTCGATGAAGAATGGAGTATGTAAATAACTGAAACCTGATTCTTAGCTCTCCTGTATGTCTCATCTAATGGAAGATACTTTCTCAATTCCATTACCTAACTGATCCTCAAATCTTAGGAGTCTTTTATTGCAAACAGTGAAGTGATAGTCCAAAGCATTCTACGTGTCTATCTATCATTCATTTAGTCAACAAACAAAGATTAAGCACTTGCTGTGTGCAAGGCACCATGCTAGATACAAAGTTAAATAACATATGGTTCACATCCTTACGGGTTATACAATATAATTTTTGTGTTTTGTTCTTTTGTGATTTCTTTTGATTAGAGAGTTCTTTAGGTGGAAATTCTTTCCACCAACTCATATTTGCAATTCATCTTCAACTCAGTCTTGGATAGCTGACCAGGGCATTGAAAAGGTTAAGTGACTTGTCTGTGATCACACAGGTAGTATGTATCAGGGGCAGGACTTGAAACTAGGTCTTCCTGACTCCAAGGTCAGCCTGATAGCCACTGGACCATGCTGTCCCTCTTAGAGAAAGAATACAAATTTATGCGCAGAGTTGGATAAAATACAAATCAGAATGTGAAAAGTTCATGCTACAAAGGACAGGTGTTCAGTGCTTTGAGATCAGATGAGAGAGGCATTATTTTTGGGAGAAGGTTCAAGGAAGGCTCCAAAAAGAAGGTATCTGTGGTTTTATTTTTAAGAGTACTGAAAGCTAAGTGTGAATGAGATGTGGGAACTCTACATATGGGGGGTGGTAGTGGTATGGTATGGTCAGAGGCAGGAAGCCAGGGCAGATATTTGGTTCAGATATAATACAAGGTCCAGGAAGAAAGTGATATGAATGAAGTTTGGACCCAGATTATGGAAGGACTAGAAAAACAGACTCAGAGGTTTAAGCTATGGGGGAGCTACTGAAAATTTTTGAGCCTAGGAGTCATGTGTTCTGATTAATTAGGAAGATTAATCTGGCAAGAAGAGGCAGATAGAGATGGGGCTTTTGAGCCAGTTATGCCCTGCCTCTGAAATACACTTTAGACAAGTCATTTAACCACAGAATACCCCAGGCCATACTCTAAGCCTATAGAAGACAGAACTATTGCTGTTTGAACTGGTAGAGTAAATTGCTTCACTGAGAGTTTCCTTTATCCAAGAAAGCTCAGGTCCAGAAAATAAACAAAATCTGGGGACATCGTTCTGAAGACTGACATCACACTGTTTTTCTATGATTACTTGGGTGCTGAGGGATATAGAAGGATTAAATTATGGTTAGAAAACAGACCAATATCAACAGTTGAGCCTCCCTCAAGGGCAGAGGGCAGAGGTCATGAAACATCCATCAGGAACCTCCTAACTCCCTCTGAAACATAAGCTAAGTTTGCTGTCAAAGCTGCTGTGCCCATCACTGCTGCTTTCCTGCTGTTTGACTCATTGATGCCCCTCTTGGGAGCCTGAGTGCCAGCATGCTTGCTCTGGCATTCCATTTCCATTTACTTTGGGCTCTGCCCTCAGCCTCCTGTTGTAGAATAAACAATAACTCTGACCTACTGCTGTTCCTCTCCTGCGGGGAACTGTTTGGCACTTTGGAAACCCTGCTCATTAATGCTGGGTCCTGCCAGGTTTCATCAGTACCCCAGAGCTCATTACAAATGATGAAGACACCTGCTCAAAGCACAGGCTAGTGTGGAGGGCTATATTTCTTTAGTACCACACTGGGGCCAATTCCGCCTTGCGTGCAGGTTTTAATGCTCAATAATGCTCGATGCTTCTTAAGGGACAGTGTTTCAACTGGGCCCAGGGCAGATGCAAAGCAACAACAAATCAATAAATGTGCATTTCGCATGACCCAGAACAGAGGCAGACAACCAGGATCCTGTGGCGGAGTGTATGGGAATCACAGGAGGTCATTTGGGGCAAAGGACTGATAAACAAGGACACAGCTGTGATTTCTATGTTTACAAAGTCTCTTTACCTAGTGGAACACCACGGCATTGAAGTCACATACCCCTCAGATGGAGGGAGAATGACGCCTTGTGTTCTGTTTTCTTTCTCAATTACCAGAATGCTCCATTCCTGGTGTAGTGCAACTGCACAGGCCAGCACTGGCTCCAAGCAACGGGGCTATTACAGCCCAGTGCTGCCTAGGGATATTTAACATGAGGCAAATAAGTGGGGGACCTTGGGCACAGGTGTGCTGGCAAGAGGTTATGGATGCTCCTGTCACCCCACCCATTGAAGGGGAGGCAGAAGTGGGAAAAAGCATAGGAGCAGTTAGAGATTAGAGCTCATCATGTTTTACTGAGTAACAGAGCTGAGTAAAGAGAGGCCCTGGGCCCAGGTTTTGTTTTTTGTAAAAGAAAGCATTTGGGCACATATTACATTTGGGCACATCTCTCCTTCTCTCCTTCCTTCCTTCCTTCCTTCCTTCCTTCCTTCCTTCCTTCCTTCCTTCCTTCCTTCCTTCCTTCCTTCCTTCCTTCTTTCCCTCCTTCCTTTCTTCTTTTTTCTGTCCTTCTCACCCTGCCCTAGCTTTTCCTAATTCATATGCACACTGTGAACATCTGGAAAGCAGAGATGGTGTGGTTTTCCACTGTTGTATCCTTGATGCTCCAGGACACCTGAGGCCCTGGACACAAGTTTGCTGTACTGAACTGAACTGTTACTGAGATTTAACAATGCCCAGTAGGCAGGTACTTGAACGGTTTTGATCAAACTACAGATTTCGTGAACGTTCTTGGATTGAAAGAGAAAGCCCCCTTGTGGAAGCTTCCCAGGATGCCTCCTGTCATCTCTGAGGAGTTGGAAAGCTCCCAATGTCAGAGGCTGTTCAGAAGCAAACAAACTCTAAACGCTTGGAAATTTTCAGAGGAGAGGTGTGTGGTTAATGAATTACTGAGAACCTCTGGTCCTTCCCCTTCAGCTCAGTCTTAACACGACAACTCCTCTCTCGAGGTCTGACATTAAATGACCTCTCATTGGGTCTCACTTTGTATTGCCACTTCTTTATTTAAAAAAAAAAAAGAAAAAGGTAAGTTAGGACTCCAGCAAATTATTTAATTTTATTGGCCTTAGTTTCCTCACTATAAAGTGAGGGCATAAGCTGAAATGCTCTCTGAGGACTCCTTAAGCTCTACATCTATAATTCTGTGACTCATTCCCTTCAAAAAAAGTTGCTAGGGCAGCTCAGCATCAGGGGCTTTTAATTATGGGGAGGGGATGGGATCAACAGAAACTAGGTGGATAGAGTGCAAGGCCTTGAGTCAGCAGCCTCAGACACTGAGTAGCTGTGTGACCCTGGACAAGTCACTTAACCTCTATTTGCCTCAGTTACCTCTACTGCAAAATGGGGTGATAATAGCACCTACCTCCCAGAGTTGTAAGGTTCAAATGAGATATTTGTAAATAGCACTTAGCCCCTAGTACCTGGTACACAGTAGGAGCTATATAAATGCTTATTTCTTTCCCTTTCCTTTCCTGCCCCTAAAGAAGGTCCATCCCCAGGCCTTATTGTCTTTCTCTGTTATGTTTCACTTGGGAGGTCCAGCTGGATCTGTAAGGATAATAACTCACATTTATATGGGCTTTGCAGATATGATCTCACTTGATCCTCAAAACAATCCTGGGATGAGGGATGCAGTGCAGTTTCCACAGCCCATTAACATGTTCTCATTCTCTAAACTCTTGACTGCATCTTAAAAATTTTTTTCTCCATAAATCCTCTAAAATAATTCACCAAGGAATTGGATTTTTTTAAATTGCGGATACCTGTGCAGTCCTGCTGCATCAGTAGTACACATGTATTTTTACAGAAGAGGAAACAGGGGCACAAGGTCAAACTCAAACTCAGGTGGGAGACTCCAACAATTAGCTCCATTCTACTCTACTACACTGCCTCTCTCCTCTTTCTCTTGTGAGTCAGAAATGGAGGGAAAGAAAAAGTCATTGTTTATCACAGAATTACAGCATTTCAGAGTTGAGAGGGTGCTCAGAGGTCATCTAGTGCAATCCATGTCCAAAAAAGAACTCCTCACAACACACCTGATGAGAAATCATCCAGCTTCTACTTGAAGACTTATGAT
This sequence comes from Notamacropus eugenii, assembly GCF_028372415.1. NCBI lineage: Eukaryota > Metazoa > Chordata > Mammalia > Diprotodontia > Macropodidae > Notamacropus > Notamacropus eugenii. The sequence continues at coordinate 219,492,614 of NC_092872.1, read as the reverse complement.
GCGGAGGGTAAGGGTGGGTAGGACCTTGCAAAACAGCCCATTTCACTGCTGGAGGCTAATATTAATTCAGGGATTCTTAATCTTTTTGGTGTCATAGTGACATGACATGGTGACTTCTGGCCTTCTGGTGAAGCTATGGGACTCCTAAGAAAAATGCTTTGTAAATGCAAAATACATAGGATTACAAAGGAAACCAAATATACTAAAATATATCAAAATTAAACAAAACAAAACAAAATCAAAGATCCCAGGTTAAGAACCCCCTACTCTAATTATTGGGAAAGTTGTTGCTTTTTTTTTGCATCAAGTCTAAATTTGTCTTCCTGCAACTTGAACACAAGACCTTTTGTTCTGCCATCTGAGCCCTGGGTCAAACCTGAATTCAAATTTGACCTCAGACACTGAGTAGCTGTGTGGCCCTGAGTGAGTCACTTAACCTTTGTTTGCCTCAGTTACCTCTACTGCAAAATGGGGGTGATAATAGCACCTGAGAGTGACTCTAATTCTCCTTCCAGGGAACAGCTCTTCAAGTTTTTTCAGATATTTATATAGCTTGGAAGTCTGCAAAGGCTTGACAAACATTGTCTCACTGGATTCTCATAGCCCTGTTAAGTTGTTATCATCGGTATTATTATCTCTATTTTACTGATGAGGATACTGAGACTGATAGAGGTGAAATGAGCGGTTGATTGTGGTCATAGAGCAAGTGAGTTTCAGAAACAGAAGTTGAACCTGGTCTTCTGGATTCCCAACTCAGAATTCTATCCGTTACGCAGTTTCACCATGACTACCACCTAGTGACAGCCATTCAATGTGCCCTGGGATCAAGTATATTGATTTTCTTTATGATAAGTACCAGAGGTAGCCTGAAAGTGTCTAGAGCAGCTTGTCACTGTTTAAAATCTGATTAGGCATAAAATAACAATAATTATAATGCCAATGAATTAAAAATAATAACAATTACAAAGTCCTTCAATTTTTGCAAAGCATTATACATGTTATTTCATTTGGTCCTACCAGTAAAGAAGCATTTGTTAAGCACCTACTATGTATCAGGAGTATGTAAGTAGTTAGGATACAAAGAAAAACAAAAGACAGTCCTCGATTTCAAGGAGTTCACAGCCTAATGGGGAGACAATACGCAAACAACTACATGTAGATGAGATATACACTGGATCAATTGGAAAAAATCAGCAGAGGAAAGACATTAATTAGCATTAAGGGGGATCAGAAAAGGATTTCTTATAAAAGGTTGGATTTTAGCTGAGACTTAGAGGAAGCCAAGAGGCTGAGATAGGGAAGGGAGAGCATTCTAGGCATGGGGACAGCCAATGAAAATACCCAGAGTTGAGAGATGGAAATGTAGTGTACAAGCAACAACAAAAAGGCCTGAGTCACCCAACTGCAAGGGGAGTAAAGAGTAGAAAGGTATGTGAGGGGGAGAAAGTTATAAAAGCCTTTGAATGCCAAAGACAGGATTTTATATTCGATGCTAGAAGTGACAGAGAGCCACTGGAGTTTACTGAATCTAAGGAAGGTGACATGGTCAGACTTTCATTTTAGGAAGATCAGTTTGATGGCTGAGTAGAAGAGAGAATATGGTAGGGAGAGAATGGCAAGAAGACCAACCAGAAGGCTATTGAAATGGTCCAACCATGAAGTGATCAGGTGATAAGAGTGTCAGAGGAGAGGAGGGCATATATGAGAAATGTGATGAAGGCAAAATCAAAATTGGCTATGGGGGTAATAGAATGAGAAGGGAGTGACACTTAAGTAGTGAACCTTCATGACTGGGAGGGTGGTGGGACCCTCAACAAGTTATAAGGAAATTAGGGAGAGTTTTGGGGGAAATAGTATATTCAATTTTGGACACATTGAGTTCAAGATATCTATGGGATATCTAGTTCATGATTTCCAATCTCACAGCTGGAGATGTAAGACTGGAGTTCAGAAGAGACATTGGAGTTGACTAAGCAGAATTGAGAAGCATCAGTATAGAGATGACTGAATTCATGGGTGCTAATGAGATCCCATTTTATAGATGAGGAAACTGAGATTGAGAAAGTTTAAATGATTTGCCCAGCGTCACACTGCTAGTAAATATCTGAGGCAGAATTAATACTTAGGACTTCCAGAATCCAAGCTGACCACTCTAACCACCTACCTGCCTGATTAGAATGATATATGAATCAAAGACTAATTTTAGAGGTGGAAGGAAGCCATCTCCTACAATTCCTTCTTCGTACAGATGAGGAAAATTGATCTGAGACAGGCAAATGGGGAGAAATCATAGGGAGGCAGATTTGCCCAGGGTCACCTAGATACCAATAAGAGACAGAATTGAAATTCAAATCCAGGTTGTCTGGGTTCTGGTCTAACATTCTTTCCATTGGTTTCAGATGTAAATATTCAAAACTCCAGAGGAAAGATAAGGGTTAACATTCTTATACCAATGTCAATGGTTCGTCTGTGCATGGAGGAGATAAGTTAATGAGCTTGCATTTGGGTTAAACACATTTAACTATCTATTCAACAGCCTAATTAATAATTGAAATGAATACAGCTGGGCAATGGACTAGTTGGGCCTGAGACATTAAGCTAAATCCAGCCATTTCCCTTCCTGTGAGAAAGAACTAAACCAAATTAGGAAATCAAGACACTTAAGACTATTTTACCCACTCCAACCCCACCACCCTTTGGGACAAAAGAGACTCTGCAATTCCTTAGCTGTGGCCAGCTGTTCCTCCCCCAACTCTCATTGCTTGCTCCCAGATCCCAGCTGCAGTAGGAGAGGTTTGCACAATCCATGGTAATGTGACCAGGAGCTCTGGAGATGTAGGTCATGGCCACCATATGTCTGAGGAAAAATGCCAGGGGGACAGCACCATCAAGGATGTTCCTTGATTAGGGCTCATTAAACAGACATTTCCAACTTAGACAAACAACAGTTCATCCTCTCCCAGAAGTTAAGCCAAATACAAAATGGATCTTGAGCAGGCTGTGGTTCAGATATGGTGGAAACATCAGGAAAACCTGGGTTCAAATCCTGCCTTACACATTTACTAGCTGTGCAATCCCAGGCAAATCACTCAAGCTCTCTGTGCCTCAGTTTCCTCATCTATAAGATGAGGTTACTAGTACTTGTTGTACTTGTATCACAGGATTGTTGTAAGGATTAACTGAAATAATCTATGATTTATAATTACACAATCGTGAGACAGCAAGAGTCTACCCAATACAAAAAGAATTCCCTTGTATTTATTCTGCATATATTTAGTATGTGGTCATGTGTTACACCTGCCATCTTCACTAGCAGAATGTGGGCTTCTGGGGGCAGGAACTGTATCATCTTCGTATCTCCAGTAATTAGCTTTACCTCAACTATGAAGCTAGCCCCTGGGCAGTTTGTGACCTACTTACTTACACCTCAGTAAAAAAAGATCTGAACATAGGCATTTTTAAAAAAATTAAAGTATTTTTTTCTTCGGCTCTTGGTCAAAGTAATTTGATACCTGGGGTAAGCAAGAAAAAAAAAGTGCCCTTGAACCAACTTTTTAAGACAAATTCCATTGAGAACGTCTTGGGGTCTAAATAAACCCCAAGATACCACCCTAGGGTAGGTAGAAAGAGATTACTGCTGGGGAAACTGTCTATGGAGGGAGGAGGGAATGGTCAAGGCTGAGCCTGGGAGGAACTCACTTGTGTTACAGTCATTGGAAGTTGGGATGGGAAAAGAAAATGCATCATTTGGTAGCTTTCTTTTTGTTTCTGTTCAGACTTGAGATTTGATTGGTTTATGGTGCTCTGGGGAAGGAAACTCTCTTTAACAGGGCAGGTTACCTTTCTGCAGTTGACAGTCTTAGCCAATTGTCTAGGGTATTGAGAGGTTAAATGATTTACTAAGGATCACCCTATATGTTGCAGGCAGAGTCTGCTCCAAGGCCAGTATTCCGTCTGGGCTGCTTTGCCTGTAAATTCTTATTTTAACTAATTACTCTTGTGACTCAGATTCTAAGGGCATTTGTTTCTGACGGAGTACAGGTAAGTGCCCTTTACGTTTTGATACCCTGTGACAAAGCCCCATTCCATGACCTAGTTGTGGCTTTGCTGACAAGGAATTATTCCAGAAACAATACTAGTGTTACCTCTGTGGACATATGAGATGCTAGGAAATAGTGATGCTTTGAGAGGAGTTATAAAAAAAGATAAGGACAAGATTATTCCTAGCCAGGAAAATGGCACTATAATGAAAACTTCTTTTGGGGGCTTTGAGAATTTTGAAAACTATCCACATGTATTTGGCCTGAATGACTCATTTTGATTTGTGGTGAGAATTTTTTGTTTCATGTCATAGGTTTTATGCTAAATTGACTTTCTGTTTCTGTTTATAAATTAGTATCTCCTTTAGATGATACTCAACTAGATAGTTTTTCTTCTTTGGAAGACGCTGCAAACATTATCTCTTCATTGAAGCTAGGATACTTGAAGAACCTGGTCCAGTCTCTAACCTGATTAGGTATCAAAAGGAAATTCAGAGCTGCAGAAACGACCCCTGGAGCAAAGGTTGGCTTTCAACTCCGAGGAATAAGCACCGAATCACAAGTTAATAATCAAGCTGAAAGTGATAAAAGATACAGGATACAAGACAGAGTTGTAACAAGGACAGGCATGCAGAATTTCTCCTAAAGGTCCTGAAATTTAGAAGGTGCAAAAAATAGAAATAATTTTTAAAGTGTGTATTTAAAAAAAACAACTGTTATATTTACCCATGGACAGTATAAACACTCCTTCAGCAGCACAGAAACAAATGTGTTTAGTACCTAATTAGCAAGAATAATTAGTAAAAATTAGAAGCTGCCAGATGGTGAACATTGTTAATAACACCCATCTGTGAGCTACTATAGTAACTCTTCCACTCAACTGAATTTATTTTAATTACTTGTAGTATTTTCATATCATGAATTAAAAAGCTGATCTGAGAGTACATGCTGCTTGCCCCAGGCACTAAAATTAGTGGTTATGGCTCTGGTAATGGAGAATCTCTCCACCCAAACTTTAACTCTTTGATTATATAAACAGTTCTGGATATTTTGGTAATGCCTTTCAAGTTATGAAAGGCATTACCAAAATATCCAGAACTGTTTCATTAAGAAAAATGACCAGAAAATCATAGTAAGAAAACCAGAAGGTCTTTGAACCTCTCTAGAGTACACCTAATAATACAGTTATCCACACAGGCAGAACTATAAGCTGTTTTAGGCAAGGGGATAAAATGAAAGAGTTCTGAGACTTGGAACCAAGACTTGGGCTTAAATCCAAGGGAAGGGAAGAGAAGGAAATAAGCATTTATATGTGGTATTTAATATGTGCCAGGCATAGTGCAAAGTGCTTTCTTACAAATATTATTTCTTTGATCCTTTCAACAACCCTTCAAAGTAGGTGTTATTATTAGCTCCATTTATGGTTGAGGAAATAGAGGCAAAAAGATGTTAAGGGGGTTTGCCCAGGATCACACAGCTAATAATTGTCCAAGGTCAGATTTGAACTCAGGTCTTCCTGACCTTAGGCCCATTGCTCTAACTACTGCTCCTTCAGTTTCCTCATCTATAAAATGATATAAATGATGTAAAATTGTAATTATATGGTTCTTTGACTATCTATCTATCTATATACGCACATACATGCATATATGTATACATTTATATTTATGTGTGTGTGTATGTGTGTGTGTGTGTGTGTGTGTGTGTGTGTGTGTGTGTGTGTGTGTGTGTATGATGAGTATATTGAAGCAGCTAGGTGGTATAGTGGATAGAGCCAGGGCTGGAGTCAGGAAGACTTGTCTTCCTGAATTCAAATCTGGCCTCACATACGTACTGGCTGTATGATCCTGGATAAGTCATATAACCCTATTTGCTTCTGTTTCCTTATCTAGAAAATAAGCTGGAAGGAAATGGCAAACCATTTCCAGTATCTCTGCCAAGAAAACCCCAAATGGAGTCAATGAAGAGCTGTACATGACTAAAACAACTGAACAATGACAACATATGAATATGTACGTATTTATTTACACATACAAGTATAGATATAAATGTGCAGATGTACTATTATTTGAAGAGTAATCTAAATAAGACCAAAGAGAGGTTCTTCACCAGAAGGCTGACCTCCCAGGGATGACTTTTTTGGGGGTTGGGGTGGGGCATAGCCACTGATGAAGACCATCTTCTAAAGCAAGAAGAAATTACAATCTACACTGTAGGAGGGAGTGCCCACATGGATGATATCACAGACCACGGAAGGCATCGCAAATATTTTGTAGCACCCCAGTTGATTTTTTAGCTCACCTAACTCTGAACACCAGATATCCAATCCAATGAACCATGGAAGGTCTGGTTGGCCTCATGAGAGGCAGTATTGTGTAGGAGACAGAAGACTGACCTTGAAATCAGGAGAAAAGGGCTCAGGCCTGTCTTCACGCCTTAGTCGTGAGATATTAATTAGCTGTAGAAGCCTTGGCAAGTCCCCTAACATTTCTGATCTAAAATTTCCTTAACCCTAAAATGAAGGTAATAACAGCCCTAATAACAGGGGTTATTGTTGTGAGGATCAAAGAAGATAATCTCTGCAAAAGCAAAGCTGCAAACCTTCAAGGGCTACGTAAATGTGAATTAATGTTATCATCCTTATTCCTACAGAAAGTAGGGTAAATGGAGCTAGATAACTTATCCCTGTCAAGGCAGCGGAGGGGTCAGACAGGAGAATTGTGGGCTGCTTGCTCTACAACACTCCCAGGGTGAGAACTAAATCAAAATAGAATTGGGAATTATTTACCAAAGTAAATAAAAAATAATAAAACACAGGTAACACTATATTTTAAAACTAAGTTAACATGTGGCCTACAGGAATCCTCATGTGTAGGTTTTACTGTTCAGTCATTTTTCAGTTGTGTCCAACTCTATTTGGGGTTTTCTTAGCAAAGATCCTTGTCTTGGCAAAGAAAAGGTTTGCCATTTCCTTCTCCAGCTCCTTTTACAGATGAGGAAACAGGCAAACAGGGTTAAATGACTTGCCCAGGGTCATACAACTAGTAAGTGTCTGAAATCAGATTTGAACTACGGAAGAGACTTCTTGACTCCAGGCCCAGTAGTGGCCCCGATTTCTATTTGATTTTGACATCACTATGATATCAACAGGATGATGGCCTTGGAGTAGGGAAGATCTCTGTGGCCCTGCACAAGTCACTTATCCTTTCTCTGCCTCAGTTTCCTCTTCCGTAAAGTGAGGATAATAATAACACCAACGTGTCAGGGTTGTGTGGATAAAATGAGATAATACAACTAAAGTCCTTAAGGTTTTAATTACGTTTGGTAATACCATTATTGTTTTGTTGTTAATCTTATGGCAGATCCTTCTCCCCTTGCTCCAGCTTTAGACGACCATGAACCCAAAGAAGGAGGGAAGAAACTCCAGTCTAAAAACATCATGAGATGGTAGAATCAGACCCTAGTCATCTTTTCCCCATTCCTTTCCTCTAATTTCTAAACTGCTCTCTCATGCCAGAAGTTTTTTATTTTTCCATATCTCTTCACAATTAATTCTTAGCAGCTGAGTCTATCAACAAAGCAACATTTCCATTGACTCTACAAGACACTGGGGCTTTTGAGATCCTCTTGTTTTCATTTTATAGATGAGGAAACCAAAGCACAGAGAACAGAAGGGATTTTTTACCTACTAGTGGTGCTGGGACTCGAACCAGAGTTTAAGTAGTACTTTTTACACAGTACACAGCACCTGTGGGATAGATAAAATCTAACAATATCAAGCATTTATACAATGCAAAATAATATGCAACATAAGGTTTGCAAAATGCTTCACATGTGATCTTATTTGATCCTCAGGATCCTTATCCAAGGGTCAGTGATATTATTATCACCTCCATTTTACAGAGGAGAAAACTGAGGCAGACTAAGGTTAAGTTAGGGACACATAGCTAATGAGTGTCTGGGTTGGATTTGAAATCAGGCTTTCCTGACTCTATTACACTGCACCACCTAGCTCATTTAGATTACCTACATCGCCCTATTCCTGAAATTTCTGTCTTTTCTAAATTGATTCTTTTTTATGACTTTCCTTTTTCAGTTAGGGCCCTCACCATTCACCTAATTACTCAGGATTTGCGTCTTCCTTTCTTTTCCTTACCTCCCATATCCAGTGATTTCCTATACATCCTATTTCTGCAGTATCTCTTGCATCCAACCCTCCTTTTGATTTTTAATGCTGCTGACTTAGAACAACCCTTCAGCAGCTGAAGACTGGTTTTCCCTTTCTCTGATAACGCAATACTCTGAATCTCCTTTGGTATTCTATTATATTTTACCTTTACTATTTTATACTGTATGATATTGATATTGGGGGGAGGTCTGAAACTAATTTCATCAAAGTAGAGACTTTCCAATAGGAAATCCTTTGTAATTTATA